>NC_068424.1:50025706-50295706 GCF_023373465.1 Oncorhynchus keta | reverse complement strand
ATCTGAGAAGCAGCAGTGCAATATCTCCAGATGCTTAGCGCTGCAACAGTGATCCTCTCCCATCGCGATAATACTATCACTATTATAACATTGTATTTCTTGTTACACTGTTTATACACACCGCCTGTATTTATATACTGGGTTCTTGACATGTTTCACTGTAATATATCTACTTCTGTACATATCATTCTTTAATATATATTTTTGATGTACAGTATATACGTATAGACTGCTTTTGGATGACTGATACAGGTGTTATTTGGGTTGAGGATTCGTTCTGGTCTTTTTCTATTCGTGGTGTCATATCATCATTTTCATGGTGAAAGGGGAAATGCCCAAGTCATTATGTTGTCTGCTATCGATAACATTACACAGCTTCCTCATGCAGCGAAGCTATGGTCATCAAGTTACCTGCGCTTGTGTATTCCCAGTAGCACTGGATGCGCTGATAACTCCTTTATTGAGGCGAAAATGTACCTACTACGACTGTGGTATTTGTAAGTTGCTCTGGATAAGAGCATCAGCTAAATTACTCAAATGCAAAATCACGTTGAGCCCAAGTGTACATCTTTTTTAAATATAAGCCTACGCACGCAGTGCTGTAGAGCAGGAGCAAGGAAAAGGCTGTCTCCAGCTGTTGGGGGTTTCATTTGGGAGTCCATCATTCAGCTCCGGAATATCCAGGGGCCTTCTCAATGCTCTGACATCAAAAGATGCTCCAGGGAATGCTGCTTCGCATTCTTCTTCCTGGCAGTATAGTAGTTAGGTCATTTCCTGCAAGTCGACCCGGGAAATAAACACACTGGGAGATTTTTTGTTGTTGGTGCATTTGGGAACAGAGTGGAAAAAGTAAAGAGGAAAGGATTCAAAACACATGCTGCTCTGCTGTGCACACCCACAAACACCCACTCATTGAAGTGGCTTAGCATTATGGTTCTTGTGGTCCTTCGTAGCTCAGTTGGTAGAGCCTGGCACTTGTAAATCCAGGGTAGTGGGTTTGATTCCTGGGAACACCAATTTGTAAAATGTATACACGCCTGAATGTAAGTCGATTTAGATGAAAGCATCTGTTAAATTTGCACTGGACTATTGAGCTAGTAACACAAGCATTTTGCTGCACCCACAAATTTGATTCAATTTCAAGTGGGATTCCACACTACTCTGAAAGTGACATTTGTCCTGTCTATGGCCTGCAGAAAATGGAGGGAATGCAGTAATGGCTTTGGTGAGGAGGGTGTGAGGAGGGTGCGGTGTGATGAGGGTGCGGTGTGAGGAGGGTGCGGTGTGAGGAGGGGGCAGTGTGAGGAGGGTGTGAGGAGGGTGCGGTGTGAGGAGGGTGCGGTGTGAGGAGGGGGCGATGTGAGGAGGGTGTGAGGAGGGTGCGGTGGGGACACAGAGAGACAGAGGCTCCCTCTCCGGTCAATGAACTTATTGTTGCTGCACATTCCTCATCCCACCAACCTGGTCCTCATAGTGCCCTCCAAGCTCGTCATCAAGTTCGAGACCCTGGGCCTCGTCCCCGCCCTGTGCAACTGGGCACTGGACTTCCTGACGGGCCGCCCCCAGGTGGTGAGGGTAGGCAACAACATTTCCACCCCGCTGATCCTCAACACTGGGACCCCACAAGGGTGCGTTCTGAGCCCTCTCCTGTACTCCCTGTTCACCCACGACTGCATGGCCACGCACGCCTCCAACTCAATCATCAAGTTTGCGGATGACACAACAGTGGTAGGCTTGATTACCAACAACGACGAGACGGCCTACAGGGAGGAGGTGAGGGCCCTCGGAGTGTGGTGTCAGGAAAATAACCACACACTCAACGTCAACAAAACTAAGGAGATGATTGTGGACTTCAGGAAACAGCAGAGGGAACATTGATGGGACAGTAGTGGAGAGGGTAGTAAGTTTTAAGTTCCTCGGCGTACACATCACAGACAAACTGAATTGGTCCACTCACACTGACAGCGTCGTGAAGAAGGCGCAGCAGCGCCTCTTCAACCTCAGGAGGCTGAAGAAATTCAGCTTGTCACCAAAAGCACTCACAAACTTCTACAGATGCACAATCGAGAGCATCCTGTCGGGCTGTATCACCGCCTGGTACGGCAACTGCTCCGCCCACAACCGTAAGGCTCTCCAGAGGGTAGTGAGGTCTGCACAACGCATCACTGGGGGCAAACTACCTGCCCTCCAGGACACCTACACCACCCGATGTCACAGGAAGGCCATAAAGATCATCAAGGACAACAACCACCCGAGCCACTGCCTGTTCACCCCGCTATCATCCAGAAGGCGAGGTCAGTACAGGTGCATCAAAGCAGAGACTGAAAAACAGCTTCTATCTCAAGGCCATCAGACTGTTAAACAGCCACCACTAACATTGAGTGGCTGCTGCCAACACACTGACTCAACTCCAGCCACTTTAATAATGGGAATTGATGGGAAATTATGTAAAATATATCACTAGCCCCTTTAAACAATGCTACCTAATATAATGTATACATACCCTACATTATTCATCTCCATATGTATATGTATATACTGTACTCTATATCATCTACTGCATCTTTATGTAATACATGTATCACTAGCCACTTTAACTATGCCACTTTGTTTACATACTCATCTCATATGTATATACTGCACTCAATACCATCTACTGTATCTTGCCTATGCCGCTCTGTACCATCACTCACTCATATATCTTTATGTACATATTCTTATCCCCTTACACTTGTGTCTATAAGGTAGTAGTTTTGGAATTGTTAGCTAGATTACTTGTTGGTTATTACTGCATTGTCGGAACTAGAAGCACAAGCATTTCGCTACTCTCGCATTAACATCTGCTAACCATGTGTATGTGACAAATAAAATTTGATTTGTTTTGATTTGACAAATTTGATTTGATTTACTCTTACAAACTAGGCCCAGGAAAAGGCCACCTGCCCAGTGTCTTCAGTCACCCACCTTCAGTGACGTACAGGCTACAGTTTGTGTGGTGGTCTATCGAAAGCATTTTGGAATTTCCCTTATGGTCCCTCAAGATGAACGGGGAAGGGAGCCTTGTGACCTCTCTGCCGAAACAACGCACTCGTCTTTGGAGAAGAAACAACGCACTCGTCTTTGGAGAAGAAACAACGCACTCGTCTTTGGAGAAGAAACAACGCACTCGTCTTTGGAGAAGAAACAACGCACTCGTCTCTGGAGAAGAAACAACGCACTCGTCTTTGGAGAAGAAACAACGCACTCGTCTTTGGAGAAGAAACAACGCACTCGTCTTTGGAGAAGAAACAACGCACTCGTCTTTGGAGAAGAAACAACGCACTCGTCTTTGGAGAAGAAACAACGCACTCGTCTTTGGAGAAGGAACAACGCACTCGTCTTTGGAGAAGGAACAACGCACTCGTCTTTGGAGAAGAAACAACGCACTCGTCTTTGGAGAAGAAACAACGCACCCGTCTTTGGAGAAGGAACAACGCACTCGTCTTTGGAGAAGGAACAACGCACTCGTCTTTGGAGAAGAAACAACGCACTCGTCTTTGGAGAAGAAACAACGCACTCGTCTTTGGAGAAGGAACAACGCACTCGTCTTTGGAGAAGAAACAACGCACTCGTCTTTGGAGAAGAAACAACGCACTCGTCTTTGGAGAAGAAACAACGCACTCGTCTTTGGAGAAGAAACAACGGACTGGAGCTCTCACATGGGATAAACTGCATCGCTGCTTGGGATTAGGTATGTACTCTCCTCCTTTCCTCTCCTTCCAGACCAGAGAAAGTTACTGGCAAAAGCTCTATCTGAAGACTAATGCCATAGTCCAGTCTTAAACCAGTGATGGGTCCTGATCCCCCATCTAGGAATCACTGTAATGAAGTGACCACCATACAACGGTACACACAGTGACACCCAGAATAGATCTGCCACGCAGCACAGGCGGTATCCACCGGGACACGACGCTGTGGCTGCGAATTTTGTTATGCCACAGCCTAACACAGCCTTATAACACAACTTTGGCTAGAACAACTAAATGCCAGGCCAACACAGACTTAGATACAGAATGGGCATCCAGTTTGTGTGTGTGTGTGTGTGTGTGTGTGTGTGTGTGTGTGTGTGTGTGTGTGTGTGTGTGTGTGTGTGTGTGTGTGTGTGTGTGTGTGTGTGTGTGTGTGTGTGTGTGTGTGTGTGTGTGTGTGTGTGTGTGCTTTCGTGCATGTGTGTGTGTGTCACATGTCTATCTATTCACAGAGAACTGAGTTGGAGCCTCCTCCTGTAGCAGCTGCCTGATGGGGGTTAGTGGTGCCTCTATCTCCATGCTCCACTGCCCCATATCCCATATTCCCCCAATGGCCACCGGTTTGAGCTGACCGAGCCGCCAGGAAAAACACAGCAGCACTAGAGGTAGCTCACACTCACGCAGGACAGAGGAAAGACAGAGCATAGGAGAAAGAGAGTGTGAGAGAGGGGAGAGAAAGAGAAGAGAGAGAAATAGGAGAGAGATGAGAGTCAAGCCTCCCCCCCCCCACCTCACTGCTGCAACTATCACACATTACTGGAGTGAGTGAAGGAGCTCCCGTGACAGGCTCGCAAAGGCTGACACAACACACACATGAATGCACACACGCACGCCCACTGCATGTCCATGTGCACACACACACACAGTAGGGGCCACAAACTAGCTCTCACAGTCTCACGTCAGAATGAAACGTTCATCCATGTTTCTTAAAAGTCTAATTTTGAAGTTGTTCCAAACATCAGATTTTGAAATGTGAAAGGTTACGTTAACTCTGAATTGTTAAGGTTAGGGTTAAGTTTAGGCATTAACTCTGAATTAATAAGGTTAGGGTTAAGTTTAGGCATTAACTCTGAATTAATAAGGTTAGGGTTAAATTTAGACATTAACTCTGAATTAATAAGGTTAGGGTTAAGTTTAGGCATTAACTCTGAATTAATAAGGTTAGGGTTAAATTTAGGCATTAACTCTGAATTATTAAGGTTTGGGTTATGGTTAGGTATTAACTCCAAAATGTTAAGGTTAGGCGTTAACTCCGAATAGTTAAGGTAAGGGTTAATGTTTGGGATAGGCTTAAAACTAAATGATTAAAAAACGACTTTCTATCACTGGATTCAAACTTGCAACCTTATGATCCAGAGGCAGATGCTTACACCCATCCACCATGCCCTAATGAAACCGAAACCTACTTGAAGGTAACAGCGCTTAGTGTTGCCCCTAGTGTCTGCTTTCCACGTCATCTCCCGACCTCCTCAGACATGGATGGACGTCAAATACTGACTTGTATCACGGGTGACCTGGCTGGGGCAACAACCTGTCAAAATGGAGATATTCCCCCTGAAAGTGGCAGCAGCCCTCCCAGCTCTGATTGGTCCTTCTCTCCAGAGGAACACAGATGTGATTTGTGATGTGGACCACCGAGAAAAGCAGACGGGAGAAAGGAAGCGTTTAAATTCACCCCCCTTCCCGGCCTCCCCCTCTTCCACTGGATGATTTTGACCTTCAGTCTCACATCATTATCCTTCCAACACTATTATACTTTCAATGACAAACAGCCTTTTGTAACTTTCCCCGTTGCTCAAACATACCACGCAACATACTAGTTTATGGGTGCTCTGCCCTTGCTGCGTTGGTTTCTGAAGAGCTCAGCGTTTTGTAATTAGACCCTCATTAGCATGAGCAGTCATTATCCCGTGTAGAAGGCTATCTGACTGCCGGGCGGCACAGGAGCAGATACAGTATGTTATTGGAGCCCTGCGCTCTTCTCCATGCGTCGTTCACATCAGGTGAACAATTGCCCATGTTTTATTCATGCGTCTGTGAGCTAAGCTCCGTGAAGTGCTTGAGGGGCAACAGTCAAACTTCCACTGACTACATGATGACTGTGTGTGTGTGTGTGTGTGTGTGTGTGTGTGTGTGTGTGTGTGTGTGTGTGTGTGTGTGTGTGTGTGTGTGTGTGTGTGTGTGTGTGTGTGTGTGTGTGCGTGTTTGTGTGTGTGTGCGTGTTTGTGTGTGTGTGCGTGTGCGTGTGCGTGTGTGTGTGTGTGTGTGTGTGTGTGTGTGTGTGTGTGTGTGTGTGTGTGTGTGTGTGTGTGCGTGTTTGTGTGTGCCCTTTGCCTGGCCCCTGCCCTCTCGCCACAGGTGCTGACTTCAGAGGTGACATACCATAAAACTTCAATTAAATGCTGAGCCTCAAATAGCTGCCAGTAGCTTTTAATAGCCAGGCAACGGCACACATTTCAACAAATAAATGCCTGTTTCAAATAAACGCTGGGTCTAAATGAATTGTTTACGAGGTCACCATGAATTACCTTCAATTGTTTACAAGGTTTAATGTTTGATCTGATGCATTAAATAATTCAGTAATGACTAAAAAATATTAATCAGACATTTAAATCTCCAGGAAGAAACTGCTAGCCATAGAGAGCAATAGTAGTGTCGTCTTTTTGTAGACACTAACTCCGCCCGGGTTCGTTGGACAAAGCCTATGGAGAATGAAGGCCAAAAATAAGGCCTGTGGTAAACACAGGCTTAGGAGATCTTATAAGTTTTGTTCTGAGATCATCTTAATCAGTTAATGTCACTTTTTATGAATTTTAAAGCATTTATGTAATCAGAAAAAGCACGTAAAGGCTTCATAATTCATAAAGTTCATGTTAACTGATATTATCTCATAGAACAAAAGGTATAAAGATCTCCTAAGCTTGTGTTTACCTCAGACCTTATTTTCGGCGCTTATTCCAAAACCTTATTCTTTCCCGATTCATTTCCCCCATAGGAATGGCTGAATGAAGGTTACGTACGGTGCATTCGGAAAGTATTCAGACCCCTTCCCTTTTTCCAAATTTTGTCATGCTAAAATGGATTTAAAAAATGTTTTCCCTCATCAATCTACACACAATACTCCATAATGACAGAGCGAAAAGAAAAAAAAACAGAAATACCTTATTTACATAAGTATTCAGACCCTTTGCTATAATACTCTAAATTGAGTTCAGGTGCCTCCTGTTTCCATTGATCATCTTTGGGATGTTTCTTGATTGGACTCCATCTGTGGTAAATTAAATTGATTGGACAAGATACACACCCGTGTATATAAGGTAACACAGTTGACAGTGCATGTCAGAGCAAAAGCCAAGCCATGAGGTCGAAGGAATTACACCGAGACAGGATTGTGTCGAGGCACAGATCTGCGGAAGGGAACCAAAACATTTCTGCAGCATTGAAGGTCCCAAAGAACACAGTGGCCTCCACCATTCTTATTCTGTTATGCTGTAGTAAGTGTCCACAATCCAATGTGAGAGTCTCTGTTTCGATAGGCTCGTCCCCAGAACTCTCTGACCACAACACACAATGAGCTGATCCGACTAATGTATTGTCTTAGTCCGTGTAACGTAAGTGTCGAGTGTAACCAGGCACAGCACACTTGGGGGAAAAAAAGCCCACTTGCAAACATGAGAGGTGCGTATGCAGACAGAGATAAGGGCCGGTTCACGTGTGTCAGACAGTACCTTCGGCAAGAAAGAGGGGTTAGGCCGGAGGATAACACTCCCCTTGTCTGCACCCATTCGGAAAACATTCAGCGCTCACTGAAAGAACATGAAGTTCACTAACCTTCTGAGTGGAGGTAACAGCCAACAGGAATGCCACCTTCATGGATAGGTGCTTCAAAGACGTTAACCCCAGGGGCTCGAAGGGTGGCCTAGCAAGTGCTGACAGCAACACATCAAGGTCCGAACTGGCCTTCGCTGGACGCAGACATCTAACTCCCTTCATAAACTTGGAGAGCAATGGGTCCCTCCGGGACATCATCATGGCACGCCAACATGGTGGTCAAATACACTCAAAGCAGATGCCGCTCTGCCCGCATTAAGCAGTGAGTGTAAAAAGTGTAAAACCATTTGTACATCACACGACTCAGGGGCAACATTCTTACCCTCACATCAAGTAGGGCTCCCGAGTAGCGCAGCGGTCTAAGGCACTGTATCTCAGTGCAAGAGGCATCACTACAGTCCCTGGTTCAAATCCAGGCTGAATCACATCTGAATCTGGCAATCTCTCTACAGCTCCAAAATACATGCATATAGGTTCTACTTTCAGAGTTACATCTTTTACAGTTAGGAGACATATCTGTTTTCATTCTATCTCGTCTCAAAGGAGTGTAATAAAATGTGTACAAAAATGTGTAATTGGATTCTTTCATTTTTACATTAGTAGAGGTGCAGTATACCCTGTTGCAAACCTCCGCCCATAACTCATCACTGACCAAGGTCCTTTTCCCAAATTATTTTCAAAGGAGAGAAGGAGGAGCTTCCTTTCTCAGAAAGGAGTCTATAGATGTAAGATATTTAGCCTTTAATGGATTGTGCTGTGACAAGAAGGGTTTCAACTTCATTCAACTGAGTTCTAAACCTCCTCTTGGAGGTAAATGAGGAAATTACATGTCTAATTTGAAGATAATTTTAAAAAATGGGACCTTGGCACATTGAATTCACTGCAGAGCTCTTGAAAGGATTTCAGTGTAGTGGTTTTCTGATGAAATAGGTCGGTTGACTGTATTTTAACCCAATGACCACTGATAGTCTTGAAATCTAGCTGGGTAGATAGCCAATGAGCTGAAGTAAGCGGCAATATGCAATGGTTGTGTGTTGGAAGACCAACCCATGTCGTAAACTCCAGCGTAAAGAGAGTCATTTGCTATTGAAGTTTTATTCCGGAAGGAGCTACGCATTTTACGCACAGCGTTGTTCTGGTAAACGCGCAGATTCAGCTGTTTATATATCAATCAGTACGGCGACTAAGTCAGGGAAAGCTAAATCTAAGTCTAGATATGCCGATGTACACACAATTTTAGAATAGATTGATCGGAAAATTGAGACAGAGATTGTTGTAGGACGATTCATTTAGCGATTCCCAAGTGGAGGAATATTTTTTGAACGGAGAGGACACCGTTGTAGCCACTGTGTATAATCTGTAACGGTGCCTGCAGAAGAGGAACAATGTCACCGTTTTGAACTGGTAAGTTATTCTCATGCTAATGCCATTGTTTAATTAATAATATAAAATATTATTTGTGAAATGAAATAGCCTATTTGAGGCTGTTGAGGAGAGGGCAGGCCCACAACAATGGCCAAAGTGAAATGGAGACAGTAGATACAGCTGGTCTGTTGTAATATAATAAAGACAGTAGATCTATCTAGTCTGTCATAATATAATAGAGACAGTAGATCTAGCTGAAATGTCATAATATAAAAGAGACAGTAGATGTAGCAGGTTATAATAATATATTCAACCTTATGTTCCCTGTACTCTATATATATATATATATATATATATATATATATCTGTTTATTATACCTCAGCAGCACAATATTGTGTAGCGCTTTGGCAAAGTGGGTGATGTTATATCCTTCCTATTTGGCCCTGTCTGGGGGTCTCATCGGATGAGGCCACAGTGTCTCCTGACCCCTCCTGTCTCAGCCTCCAGTATTTATGCTGCGGTAGTTTATGTGTCGGGGGGTTAGGGTCAGTCTGTTATATCTGGAGTACTTCTTCTGTCTTATCCGGTGTCCTGTGTGAATTTAAGTATGCTCTCTCTAATTCTCTCTTTCTCTCTCTCGGAGGACCTGAGCCCTAGGACCATGCGTCAGGACTACCTGGCATGATGACTCCTTGCTGTCTCCAGTCCACCTAGCCTTGTTGCTGTTCCAGTTTCAACTGTTCTGCCTGTGGCTATGGAACTCTAAACTGTTCATATTTACTCCAGAGGTGCTGTCCTGTTGTATCCTCTACAACTACTGTGATTATTATTATTTTACCCTGCTGGTCATCTATGAACGTTTGAAAATCTCAGCCATGTTCTGTTATAATCTCCACCCGGCACAGCCAGAAGAGGACTGGCCACCCCTCATAGCCTGGTTCCTCTCTAGGTTTCTTCCTAGGTTTTGGCCTTTCTAGGAGTTTTTCCTAGCCACCGTGCTTCTACACCTGCATTGCTTGCTGTTCAGGGTTTTAGGCTGGGTTTCTGAGATATTAGCTGATGTACAAAGGGCTATATAAATACATTTGTTTTGATAGAGGACTGAGGGTCTTCCAAATATTGAAAGTGTGTAAATAGTTATCCATGTTATTTTGTAAATGTATATATTTTTTCCCCATATTTTTCTCTCAATTTTTTTGTGGGGGGTACCATTTTGCCATTTTGTATATAGTTATTTGTTTCAAAATGTATACCTTCACCAATTTGGCCACTTGGGTACATTTGGGCTACTTGTGTGGGACACCTGGGTGACTTCATGATAAATGTCATGTGGCACACTCATTTTGGAAGTTATCATTCTGAAACTTTGCACAAGTACTGTTGCCCTCTTATATTTTTCACTGAAATTATCCCCATCATCCTATCTGAATGTTTGTTTTATCTTGTTCATTGTAAAGATGATGATATAACCATAAAAAATAAAAAACATACTTTTTTTTTCATTGTATTATCTAAACCAGATCTATTGTGTTATATTCTCCTACATTCAATTCACATTTACACAAACTTCAGAGTGTTTTCTTTCAAATGGTACCAAGAATATGCATATCCTTGCTTCTGGGCGGAAATTGAAAAAAGTAGGGGGTAGCTCTAAGAGGTTTTAAGACGGCTAGTTGGGACTATGCCTGTTACAGTGACCCTATTACCACCACACCGGCAGCCATGAGTCATGATGGCAGTCAAATTCCACCTGACCGTTGTTTAGTCACAATAATTAGGCTGCTGATGGTCATTAGTAGCTTACCAAACTTGCTAAGTGCCTAGTAGTCAGCACTCTATTGTCCCTCTAATCACTCTTACATCAATGTCTTCCATCATTGCAAATGTAATTGAAAATCTAATCAAACACTTCATGAGAGCCCATGAGCTCATGTTGCGCCACATTTCTATAGGCTATGCATTTGCGTGAGAAAACAGAGTTTTAATGGACTCTACTAAAAGAGGACAATCCCATCAGCTTTCTATAGGCTAAGCCTACTATTTATCAACGTTCCTAATATCAAGGACATTGCTTCGCTTGACAACAGGAGTAGGCCTATAGCTTACCTGGCTGGCATGAAAATTAACCATGGGAAAAGCATCTTCCATTCGCTATTTAAGTGCATAGATGACACATTTTTCCCCATATGCCCCTGTTCCAAGACAGGTGCATGATAATGGTCCATTCCAAATCAAAACTAATTTCACTCATATTATTTAGTGTATGTAAAGACAACATTAAAATTAAGAATATCTGATGGGTGACAATATTAGCCTATCACTTGTGGATCATGTGTCATCACTTGTGAATGATGCCCAGTTTGTGCATTATGGCAAGGAACAGCACATGCCTTTAAATAAACTAAGCACATTAATTAAGCACATTAATCAGCTTTAGAACTGGTGTACAGTTTCACGTTTGGAGAAGATCATTTTCACCTTAAAAATGTGCCTTTTTAATAAGCTTTACATGCATAATCACATTTGTTTTCACTTTCGAGAATAGTGTTTTCAGCTAATTGATTGCATTTTGGAACATTCACGCTTATAGCCTACTGCTGTGTGCACATTTCTGTGCTTATAAATAGCCTAATAGTTGATCAACATTTTAAGAGAAACGTTCTGATCTGTTGCATCAGCCTCATTGCTTTTAAAAGTTTTTTTGATGCGAGTGGTTGTAATCATTTGCGATCTATCGCATCCCACAACTGTCCCAGAGTATGTTTGGAATATTTATTTATTGCACAGAAGGACAAGTTGACCAATAGCATAGGTCAACTTTTGTACTATGGGGGATTGACATAGGCTAGTGATGTTTCTGTTCTTTAGACCTACTCATCTTATTGGCTGACGAAAAATAGGCTAAACATGGACAGTTCTAATATCTTCAATATGCGCCTCGGAATTCGATAACAACGAGCGCAGTTCCATCCCCGATCTGTCTGTCTTCACTTGTATCCTACTTCTTAGCTGAAATGTCTGTAAGATGGACACAATCACGTAACAGGCATTGGCTGAGCGAGTCAAAATGAATTAGAGGTGCTTCGGAGAAGAAAATTATCATTATTATAATCAGCCCAAGGGCACAACGGCCACTTTGGTCGCAAAAGGCTTGGATTTTTTTAGAGGGAATTACAGCCACACAAGGGGGATGCCGCTGGGAAATTCAAGGCCTGATGAGAATATTATCAAGTGTTTGTCAAATTGTGAAGGAGAGTCTGATGAAGTGTATGCAACTTTTGACTTTTTTTCAAATCACCATTAAAAAACCTCTTAAGGATCGGACCCTTATTTTCAATTTTCGCCTATGGCATAGTCATATCTAACTGACTGTAGCTCAGGCCCTAAAGCAAGGATATGCATATTCTTGGTACCATTTGAAAGGAAACACTTGTGGAAATGTGAAAGGAATGTAGGAGAATATAACACATTAGATCTGGTAGATGATAATACAAATATAGAAACAACCATTTTTTTGTATTTTCTTTTTGTACCATTTATTTTATTTTTGTATGCAAGAGAAAGGCCATAATGTATTATTCGATTTTGACCATTAGAATTTGGCCACTAGATGGCAGCAGTGTGTGTGCAAAGTTTCAGACTGATTGAATGAACCATTGTATTTCTGTTCAAAATTTTGTATCAAGACTGCCCGAATGTGCCTAATTTGTTTATTAATAACATTTCATGTTCAAAACTGTGCATTCTTCTAAAACAGTAGCATGGTATTATTTCACTGTAATAGCTACTGTAAATGGGACAGTGCAGTTAGATTAACAAGAATTTAAGCTTTCGCCAATATCAGATATGTCTATGTCCTGGGAAATGTTTTTGTTACTTACAACCTCATGCTAATCGCAATAGCCTACGTTAGGTCAACCGTCCCGCAGGGGACCCACCAATCCTGAAGAAGTTTTAAAGTCACATCATGCAGCCTTAGAATGTATTAAAAATCAAATATATAGCTACTACTTAAGATACTCTGAAGAGGAAGGGTTTCAGATATTTTCAGAAGATGTGAAGGGACTCTGCTGTCCTAGCTTCAGGGGGAAGCTGGTTCCACCATTGGGTTGCCAGGTCAAAGAAGAGCTTGGACTGGGCTGAGCAAGAGCTGACCTCTCGTAGCGGGCCAAGAGACAAGAGATGACAGAATGGAGTCCTCAGGTTGGGATGTGCTTAGCCTGAAGGTAGGGAGGGGCAGTTCCTCTTGTTGCTCCGTCGGCAAGTACCATGGTCTTCCATTGTCAAGGAAAAGTTATTTTTTAAATATTTTTGAAATAGAGGCATATTAAGGCAAAAGAAATGTGACACGGTGTGTAAATGGCAACTGCAAGTGAATGCAAGTGAATGCTGGAATTAAACAATTAACTATGCAAAAAAGCAAAAGCTGTGGCATTAAGGAAATAGATGCCTGGCTCAACCAGAAGCCTGTCTCTAATAAGCACCTGTTGTGTTCAGTGATTTAAGCAAATTCACTGAACAAAAATATAAATGCAACATGTAGTGTTGGTCCCATGTTTCCTGGCCTGAAATAAAATATCCCAGAAATTTTCCAGACTCACAAAAAATGTATTTCTCTCAAATTCTGTGCACAAATGTCTTTACATCCCTGTTTTTGACCACTTCTCCTTTGCCAAAATAATCCATCCACCTGACAGGTATGGCATATCAAGAAGCTGATGAAACAGCATGATCATTACAGAGGTGCACCTTGTGCTGAGGAAAATAAGATGCCAAAACACAATACCACAGATATTTCAAGTTTTGAGGGAGTGTACAATTGGCATGCTGACTGCAGGAGTGTCCACCAGAGCTGTTGCCAGAGAATGTAATGTTCATTTCTATACCATAAGCCACCTTCAATGTCATTTTAGAGAATTTGGCAGTACGTCCAACTGGCCTCACTATCACAGACCACGTATAACCATGCCAGCCCAGGACCTCCACATCCGGCTTTTTCACCTGCGAGATTGTCTGGGACCAGCCACCCGGACAGCTGAGGAAATTGTGGGTTTGCACAACCAAAGAATGTCTGCACAAACTGTCAGAAACCACCTCAGTTCATCTGCGTGCTCACCAGGGTCTTGACCTGACTGCCATTTGCCATCATAACCGACTTCAGTGAGCAAATGCTCATCTTCGATTGTCACTGGAACGCTGGAGAAATGTAGTCTTCACAGATGAATCCCGGTTTCAACTGTACCGGCAAATTGGATGTTGTCTGGGCTTGTGGTTTGTTGATTTCATCATTGTGAACAGAGTGCCCCATGGTGGCGGTGGGGTTATGGTATGGGCAGGCATTAGCTACGGACTATGAACACAATTGCATTTTATCGATGGCAATTTGAATGCACAGAGATTCCGTGACGAGACCCTGAGGCCCATTGTCATGCCATTAATCCACCCCCATTACCTTAACTTTCACCATGATAATGTATGGCCCCATGTTGCAGAAAACGTATAAGCTGAAAATGACCCAGTTCTTCCATGGCCTGCATACTCACCAGACATCTCACCCATTGAGAATTTTTGGGATGCTCGGGATCGACATGTATGACAGCGTGTTCCAATTCCTGCCAATGTCCAGCAACTTCACACAGCCATTGAAGAGGAGTGAGACGTCCTTCCACAGGACACAATTAACAGCCTGATCAACTCTATGTGAAGGAGATGTGTCACACTGCATGAGGCAAATGGTGATCCCACTGGATACTGACTGGTTTTCTGATCCACACCCCTACCTTTTCTTAAAGTATCTGTGACCAACAGATGTATATTTGTATTCACAGTCATGTGAAATCCATAGATTAGGGCCTAATGAATTCATTTCAATTGACTGATTTCCTTCTATGAACTGTAACTCAGTAACATCTTTGAAATTGTCGCATGTTGCGTTTATATTTTTGTTCAGTGTAAATGCATGGGTGAAGTTTTACGGTACAGGGATCGGGAGGTGCTGGATGGCCCTTGATTTTGACCGAGCTCCACAAAGGCCCACAGTGTGGATAGTCTCTCCATTGAAGAGCCCCTCTGGCCTCCCTCCTTCACTCTAGGCACCCTAATAAAAAGCCATGTTAGCTTTAGAAGGCTGAGCTAATTCTGTAACTCTCACTGGTATAGGCTAAGTCCCAAATGGACACCAATTAGAGATTAATGCATTCACTCTGTAAAGATATTGAGCTCTATCCCAACGGAGATTAAATATGTGATCTATGCATTCACTCTGTTATGGTATTGAGGTCTATCTCATAATGACTCAACATCACCATATGAACCAAATGGAAAAGAGCCTCAGTAAGCTCCACGACACATGATAGCGATCATCACAATATCCCCATACGCATTACATTTTTACAACAAGGGCTCACACGCATATGACACAGTGAATAACCACAGCACAATACACAGCTTAATGATGTTGCTATTGATATGGAATGCAATGTGTGAGAGAGAGTCAGTGAGTGAGTGTGTGTGAGTGTGTCATAGCCCTTGACGTTATTATCCATGTGTGTGCCTACATGCAAGTATGCTCCTTTTCTACTTGGAGATTTTGATTTATAGTGACGCCATACACTCGGCAGTATAACACTGGGTCCTTATGCAACTGTCAGTGTGTGGGCCTGGGGAGATTCATGTAGTCTTTCGTTCAATTATATTTATGACTAATGAAGTGAGCTGTCACGAGTCTCACTGCTGTCAAGCTGTGGAGATCTAAGCTTCAGAAGTTAATAAGGCTGAGTAGGTTGAGGCGGAGTCGCAGTAAATGCACCAGTCTGATGGAACTTTGTCTGTTAGGGATTTTAGACGGCAGCTCAGGTTTTATGTTATATCAAAGAGGAAAGGTTGTCCCTCCTCCAGGATTCTTGTATGATTAAAATGCACTTCCTCCGTCACGACATGTACAACTCTTGTACAATTATTTACTGAGAGTGATTTGATGATGTTATTCCTTGATATCAAACTGAAATGCAGTGGGGGGGGGGATCACAAAACAAATCATACTTGTTAGTTTGGGATATTAAAATGCGCTGCTCAAGTACAAGTGGAAAAGTAATTAATTTGGTGGATTAAAGTGCCTTTCTTAATTAAAATGCAGATTGGTTCCTGAGGAAACGAGTTACAGTGCACCGGCTTGTGCACATTCAAATGAGCACTGAGTGAAACACTGATGTGGTGGAACTGAGTGTTGGAATCTGGGAGCAACGGAACGCAGAAAAGCAATCCACTTCTAATGAAGGTTCAATGTGTCACACTGAGGGCAATATCTAATCTGCTTTGACTGAGAACGATGTGCCCCATACCTGTGGGAAGTTTGGGGAAGTTTTTAATATCATGAATCAACAAGTAGTGAACTGGGACTTTACTAGTCCTGTGGTTAGCAGACCGATATAGCTGTCTGTAGTGCGGGCAAAAAAATAATAATCTCATTGGAGTTGATATTGTGGGCTTAAGTCTCATTGTTGAAGTGTACATATTCGCATTACAAGCCATACTTTTTTTTAACATCACAATGCACCAGATGAAAAGAAGCTTTGAAGTGAGAACCATTGGTTCTCTGGGAATGTGGAAACTACTCAAAAGTCACCCTGTAAATGAATGCACTCCCTCTCATCTGAAATAACTGTTCTCTCACAACAAGAGAGCACTCTATGTTTAGACTTAATTAAAATTAAATTAATATAAAGAAATGACATGCACCTCGGCTGCATGTAAGCCTCGGCTGCTGCTTTCTAAGAGCCAGCCACGTGTGGAGAGAGGTAACACTTGTTTCAGAAAAAAGCTAATTTGCCAAACCCCAACTGAGATGCCGGCTAATTAAGATGAGTTTCTCAACAAAGGCTGCGAAGAGAAATGTTCCATCAACACTGTACAAAGCAAGCACTGCACATCACAAAGACTTCCATTTCACAGCCTCAGCCAACCAACGTTGTTGACCTAGCACTATAATTCTGCTTTTCTATGGAAATTCCCTTGCGGTGTTTAGGCAAACGGCATATGGTGGTAATGCACCTAAAGAGCTGATTTGCACGCCGCCATTCCTCTCAGACGAAGAAGAAGAAGAAGATGGCTTAAAGTTGAGGCTGTTGTAGCACACTATAGCGTGACTCCGTTCACAGGTACACACGTGCTAATGATGGACACCATCACCCACAGGGAAAAAAAGTAACGGCTGCCAACAGCCCTAATCAGAGAGGAAGTGCTTTTAATGGCTCACACACACAGAAGTTAGGCTAATTTGAAAGCTGGGAATCTCATTAAAGGGGAGAGAAAGAGATTGTGACAGGGTCTGGTGTAACATTTGGCTCTCTGCTCGCCCGCCCGCACTGGCAGGCCTGTCAGCCTTGTCACTTCCTATTTGCTGAGCCGGCCATAGAGATTGTGAGAGACGGGAGTCCGGGAGACAGCTTGCTGTTAAGTAAAAAAACAGCCAAGAATTATGAAATGGGACGAGAATATCTCGCTGCCCAGTCCACCGTTAACTGACAAACAGTTATGGACGGTAGGATAAGTGGCACAGTATGTGCAACACCTCTGTAATGTACTGCGTCTTGTGCTGTAATGTACTGCACCTTGTACTGCACCTAGTACTGCAATGTACTGCACGTTGTGGTGTAATGCACTACATTTTACCGAGCAATCTTACGGTATGTTCTGTTCCTGAAGAGAATAAATGAATCCGAGATGCAGACACAGCAGAAACATGAGTGCGGGACACAGATTTTTCCTAGTTGGGTCAGATGAAGAAAAACAACTTCAGGACTTAATCATGATAGAAGCTAACTACAATTGGAAAAGAAGACATGAGGAAGACAAATGTGTTTTGCTGGTAGCATAAGACATAACAGACTCATTGCCTTACAAACTCAATGTAATTAAGACTCATACTAATCTGATGTATGAACAGCTGTTCAAGAAAACAGGGCCGTGTCTGTTTTCCTCTCATTACAAGAAATGAGTGCAGTCACACAGAAAAAACTGTTACTGTAATTATTTATGTCAGTGATGACAGGACAAAACAAAAAAAAAGGGAAAGAAAACAAGATGAGGCCTTCTGAGTGGCGCAGTGGTCTAAGGCACTGTCTCACAGTGGAAATTCACTAGAGATCCTGGTTCAAGTCCAGGTGGCCGTGACCGGCAGACCCATGGGGCGGCACACAATTGGCCCAGCGCCATCCGGGTCAGGGGATGGTTTGGCCGGCAGGGATGTTCTTGTCCTATCATGCACTAGCGACTCCTGTGGCAGGCTGGGCGATATGCACGCTGACACGGTTGCCAGGTGTACGGTGTTTCCTCCGGACACATTAGTGCGACTGGCTTCCGGGTTAAGCAAGTGTTGTGTCAAGTAGCAATGCAGCTTCGTATGGTTGTGTTTCGGAGGACGCTCGAGTTCGTACAGGAGTTGCAGCAATGAGACAAGACTGTAACTACCAATTGGATACCATGAAAAAGGGGTAAAAATGTAAATAAATAAACAAGATGCAGACTGAACATAAATCAACACACAAACCAAAGGAGTCACATGAAAATAACTAAGTACCAATCACTTGAAATCTTCAGTAACCCCAATGAAAAATCCCACTCCATCATCATTTTCAAGACCCTGCATGCGGTTGATTTAAGAAAAGGGTGAGAGAAAAATAAAGGGAAAGGGTGGGAGGGATGGAGGGAGGGAGAAAGAAAGTGTCATATGTTCCTATTACATGCATCTAGGTCTGTGTTCCAATACACTAATGATGTGCTAATGATGGAGGAGAGATTAAAATATTCAGACAATGTTAATTCTCAGCAGGTCTTTGAGACCGCATTAACATGCTCTGACTTTCTGTTACCCTCAGTTCAAAGTCTGGCAATTTGGAGACTTTGGAGATTCACAAAGGAACCCCAGACCCCCCCTATGCCTCCTCCCTCTACTTGGCATGTGGCGACATTCCGCAAAACTCATTCCCTTTAGCACAGGGAGAATAGGCAGCAAGAATGGACAGAAAGCTACATTTAAGAACAACAATTTGACATAGCATCAAACCAGGCCTTTTGAAATGACATTCATTGTTTCCAGGGTTGATCTTTGCAACATAGAGAGGACTGTTTTCAGGCCAGACTATTGTTAGGCAGAAGGAAGGACAACGCAATATAAACGTCAAAGCCTCGGAATATAAACTGTTAAGAGCACATGAGAGAAGGGGTAGACAAGTGCTTATAAATATGCATATACACCATGGAAGAGTTTACTGGAAAGAGCCCACAGCCTGAACACTATGTTGTTCCAACAAAGGTAGTCAAATGAACGATGGCGGTATTTTGTCTGGGGAAAAAAAGATCTTTATGTAACCTCAAAGGAAGAAGAAGTGACAGAGAAAAATAAGAAGAACTGAAGTGAGAAAATGTATTCTAGCTCATTAGAATGTGAGAACTACAGGACAGTTACTATGGCTACAGTGTCGTTATCTCATCAGCTCCCTGTCATTGTCCAACCCTGTATGAAAATCACACAGCTTATCCGCATCATTTGATGCAACTGCACATAATAATATAAAGCTCATCGAGACATCACTAATGGTTATTGTATGAGGCTAACATTTACCTCCCACCAGTCTGTGGTGTTGTCGCAATGGGAGGCATTTGGAACTGCTTTCGAACAATGGGAATACAGTGGCCTATCAAGCTTTCTGAGTGCATTCACTGGCTTCCTCTGAGCGACCTATACTGCTCTGCCCTTCCTGTCCCCCTTCATGCCAACTCATCCTGAAGTCAGAACACACACAGAGCAATGGGTTTTAACGCCAGCGGAGACATCATAGAATAATCATGGCCTGCTTTTCCACCAAAACCTACAGAGGAAACCAAAGGGACATGTTATTCACCCAGCTACTTTAATATTCATATATTCAAGCCTATTATGTAATACAACACTACAATACATTCCTGCTAGGAAGGTTAGTTCAGAGGCACTTGATCTCTCTGATGGCCTGAAAACAGAGGTTTTGGAATAAAGTGTTTGGTAAAGCTTTGCTGTTGTGAATTAAAGGCAGCTGGAGCTAAAGTTAGTTAAAGCTGCTGTTACTGCTTGGGCTCCTGGCTCCGGGGGAGCTGATGAGTTTGATTAATGGCTCTTTGGCTATGGGACGCAACAGGCAATGCCCTTCACTGCAGATCTTTCATTTGGAAAACCAGAAAGTGTTCCTGTCAGTCTGGCTCACTGTTGATTGCTACAGAGAAACAACCAAATAATCAAGAGAACAAATTCCTCCTTTTCATTGGCCGAGAGAGCTCTTTGGCCACGCACACCAGTGGTGGGTTTCACGTCATAACAAAGATGCATCGGTAGAAAAGAACCCCATACCTTACTGTAAAATATGGTGGTGGATCTTTGATGTTATGGGGCTATTTTGCTTCCACTAGGGCCCTTGTTAAGGTAAACGGAATCATGAACATTACCAAGAAACAGGACTTTTTAGACAGAATACCTGGTTACCTCTGCCAGAAGGCTGGAACTTGGTGGCAAGTGGACAATAACCCACAGCACACATCAAATCCACAAATAAATGCTTAATTGGGGGCCTCCCGAGTGGCGTAGTGGTCTAAGGCACTGCATTGCAGTATTAGAGGTGTCACTACAGATCTGGGTTTGTGACCGTGCTGTGTCGCAGCCGGCCGCGACCGGGAGGCCCATGAGGCGACGAACAATTAGCCCAGCGTCGTCCGGGTTAGGGGTTGGCTGGCCAGGATGTCCTTGTCCCATCGTGCTATAGCGACTCTTTTTGGCGGGCCGGACGCATGCACGCTGACCTGGCATCCACAATCACCCGACCTCAACCCAATTGAGATAGTTTGGGATGAATTAGACCGCAGAGTGAAGTTCCAAGATAATGCCAAGAGTGTGCAAAGCTGTCATCAAGGCAAAGGGTGGCTACTTTGAAGAATCTCAAATAAAAATATCTTTTGATTTGTTTAACACGTTTTTGGTTACTACATGATTCCATATGTGTTATTTCATAGTTTTGATGGCTTCACTATTATTCTACAATGTAGAAAAAAGTTAAAAAAATAAAGAAAAACCCTGGAATGAGATGGTGTTTCCAAACTTTTGACTGGTACTGTATATATACACAAAAAAGACAAATAAAAAATATAAACATGGTTAATTTACCACAAAATCAACATTTTGCAATGGCCAAATCAGTCTCCGGACATGAACCCGCTTGAAAACCTGTGGTTTAAAGAGGGCAGTCCATAAGCGCAGACGAAGGATATCAAGGATCTGGAAAGATTCAATGTGTTTTCTACAATCTTATAAAACATTTTTAGAAAAAGATGCCTTTATTCTCGCAAGATGAAGCATTGAAAGGTATTGAAAACACAGGTGCCAATAATTGTTATACCTATCCTTTTGAGAAAAAGGTATTATTATTTCTCTGAGCAATTGTATTAGTATAACGATATAGCTCAGCATTTGTATTATGTATTTTATATAGTATTTTTTGCACACCTTTATCAAGGTTTACAATAATTTTGGACCTGATCAATAAGCCTACATAGGCTACAGAGTATAAACTGAACCTTACAACACTATGCGCAAGCACAGCTCAAAACGTTTGTGCAAATCTTCCATTGACATCCATGGCATCCTTGCGTGATTTAAGCCAAACCCTGGGTTCCATTGTGCGTTTCTAGGCCTAAGAGCCCCGAGCCTTGGGAGAAAAAGTCCTTAATCATGTCTCTAAGTAGACTCATAAAGCATGGAGCAGGCCTCCCCAAGGAGCCACACTGGGTAAACAATACCCTCGCTCTGTCATGCTGTTGAATTAGGGGATTGCTACACACATGTAATTAACATTTGTATTTGAGAGAAGACAATAATTCATCTTGATTAAATGGAAATTGAGCAATCCGCTGTGAAATTGAGAAATGGAGATAAACACAGAGTCATTTCACCCAATATGGAGTTAGTACAACAAATAATATCACTAAGCAAAACTAGGGACACAGCTAGTGTTACACATTCAGTACTTGTGTTTCTTTAGGAGCAGGCTGGCACTTACAGTGTCTCTGTGTCCCTGGGAAAAGGCAGGAGGAGAGATATCTACTGTCGGAGAGAGAGAGAGCTGGCTGGTTGGGATCAGTCCTCCCTTCTTTTCCAGGGAAAATGCTGCAGAAGACGAGGGTGTGCTGGTGTAAAAGTGACAGAGTGATGTATTGTGACTGCAGTGGTGGACATTTTAATTATCTGTCCTAACCTTTTGGGGAGGTGTCAGGGCCATGCATCCACCCATTCCACCCTTGAACAAAGCAATGTACGTCTGAGTGTTTCCTGGCTAAACTAAATGCAAGAGACAAAGTCATTTAAATACAGGGGAAAGAGGTAGAGAGTGGGAGAGGGGAAGACAGAGACAGATTTGATTTATTGATGAGGTTTACTTGACAGGGACTATGCACAAGAAAACAGAAGTCTCAGAGCACTGAGAAAACATGTCGCACCAGATTTAGCTAATTGCTCATTTCCATCTGAGTTTCCTAAAACATACAGTGCGTTTCGAAATGATTGACAATAAGCAATAATGACAGTATACAATAAATAATTCAAATACTGAGCTATATTGTACGCTCCAAAAAATGGGGAAATTATATTATTTTATATTAATACAATTGCTCAGAGAAAGAGATGTTGCTTAACAAGTAATACTTTTTTCTCTCAAAAAGGTAGGGGTTAAAATAATCCCTAAAGGTTCTTATAAATAAAGTAGTCAAAAGTTTAGTATCTGGTCCCATATTCCTTTGCATGCAATGATTACATCAAGTTTGTGACCCTACATGCATTTTCAGTTCGTTTCAGGTTGTTTTTCAGATTATTCTGTGGCCAAAAGAAAGGAATGCTAAATAATGTGTTGTGTCATTTTGGAGTCACTTTTAGAATATGTTTCTAAACACGTCTACATTAATGTGGACGCTACCACGATTACAGATAATCCTGAATAATCCTGAATTATGATGACTCTTTCAAAATGTTGTTATGTTACAGCCTTATTCTAAAATGTATTACATTGTTTTTTCCCCCTCATTATTCTATACTCAATACCCCAAAATGACAAAGCGAAAACACAAAACACAAATACATTATTTACATAAGTACTCAGACCCTTTGCTATGAGACTCGAAATTGAGCTCAGGTGCATCCTGTTTCCATTGATCACCCTTGAGATGAGTCCACCTGTGGTAAATACAATTGATTGGACATGATTTGGAAAGGCACACACCTGTCTATATAAGGTTTCACAGTTGACAGGGCATGTCAGAGCAAAAACCAAGCCATGAGGTCGAAGGAATTGTCCATAGAGCTCTGAGACAGGATTGTGTCAAGGCACAGATCTGGGGAAGGGTACCAAAAAAATCATGCAACATTGAAGGTCCCCAAGAACACAGTGGCCTCCATCATTCTTAAATGGAAGAAGTTTGGAACCACCAAGACTCTTCCTAGAGCTGGCCGCCCAGCCAAACTGAGCAATTGGTGGAGAAAGGCCTTGGTCAGGGAGGTGACCAAGAACCCAATGGTCACTCTGACAGGGCTCCTCTGTGGAGATGGGAGAACCTTCCAGAAGGACAACCATCTCTGCAGCACTTCACCAATCAGGCATTTATGGTAGAGTGGCCGATGGAAGCCACTCCTCAGTAAAAGGCACATGACAGTCCGTTTGGAGTTTATCAAAAGGCACCTAAAGGACTCTCAGACCATGAGAAACTAGACTCTCTGGTCTGATGAAACCAAGATTGAACTCTTTGGCTTGAATGCCAAGCGTCATGTCTGGAGGAAACCTGGCACCATCCCTAAAGCATAGTGGTGGCAGCATCATGCTGAGGAGATGTTTCAGCGGCATGGACTGGGAGACTAGTCAGGATCGAGGTAAAGTGGAATGGAGCAAAGTACAGAGGGAGATTGTTGATGAAAAAATTGCTCCAGAGTGCTCAGGATCTCAGAATGGGGTGAAGGTTCACCTTCCAACAGGACAACGACCCTAAGCACACAGCCAAGACAGCGCAGGAGTGGCTTTGGGACAAGTCACTGAATGTCCTTGACATTATGTGGTATTGTGTGTAGATTGACGAGACAAAAAAGTATTTAATCCATTTTATAATAAGGCTGTAATGTAACAAAATGTGGAAAAGGTTAAGGGGTCTGAATACTTTCCGAATGCACTGTATATATATACTGAACAAAAATATAAACACAACATGTTTATATTTTTGTTCAGTATATCTATAAAATAAAATATATAGATAGGGAGCAAGTGAGAGTGAGAAAGCGAGAGGAGCGGGCAAAAAAATTTGAAGCAGCAATGTCTTCCTGCCTGAAGGTAGCCAGTACGCTAACTCTCCCATTCTCTGTCTCTCCTGAGCGAGGAGTTTGAGAGGCTTTGAAGATCACAGTGATGCCAAGGCCGTCTGCATTCACCTCCCTACCAGTGGCCCAGAACAAGACACAATCTCTCTCTCTATCTTTCTCTCAGTGGCACTTTCTTTCTCCCCCTCATATCTTCATGCTCTCTTTATCCCCATCCTCCCCATTTCTTTATACGGGACTCCTTAAATCATTCTCAGATTATTACCAATTTCACAAGGTATGACTCCAAACACCCAGAAAAGGCTACTCTTCTTGATGTTATCCACACAAATAACCCTGATAGGTATCAGTCTGGTGTTTTCTGTACTTTCATGAGCAAGCCTCCCTTCATGAACTGGCTTCTGTAAAATTGTATAGAATCAGCTTGAACCCCCCCTGTCGAAGACGCTTGGACCTTCTTTTTTAATATTTTCAGTTGTATTGTTAACAAAAACACCCTCATAAAGAAAATGAGACTTAAAAACAGGTTTGACCGTGATCTTGCAGAGATACTCCACCTCAATTATTGCATTTGGCGAAAGGCTCGGCACACACGTACTCAGGCTAACTGGCTCTCGTTCAGGCAAATGAGAAATAAGTGCACTCAGGCTATCCGGAAGGTCATGGTTAGTTACTTTAAGGAGCAGTTCTCTCTCTGTGGGTCTAACCCCAAGACGTTCTGGAGAGTAAACCTTCCTCCTCATAGTTGGCCATGTCCCTTAAAGTTGATGATGTGGTTGACTCAGCCATGCCTCCTTGCCTGTCCAACATTTCCTCATCTCCCACCCCTTCTAATGCAACTATCCCCGATGCTTCTCCTTCTTTTCCCCCTGCCCCGCGACAAAGCTTCTCCCTGCAGGCAGTCACTGAGTCAGAGTTGCTAAAGGAGCTCCTGAAACTTGACCCCCAAAAAACACCTGGGTCAGATGGTATTGACCCTTTCTTCTTTAAGGTTGCTGACGCTATCACCGCCAAGCCTATTTCCAACCTTTTTAACCTGTCTCTGCTTTCTGGGGAGGTCCCCATTGCTTGGAAGGCAGCCATGGTTCATCCTTTATTTAAAGGGGGAGATCAAGCTAATCCTAACTGTTATAGGCCTATTTCTATTTTGCTCGGTTTACGTGTTGGAAAAACTTGCCAATAATCAACTGACTGGCTTTCTTGATGTCTACATTATTCTCTTGTATGCAATCTGGTTTCCGCTCAGGTTATGGATGTGTCACTGCAACCTTAAAGGTCCTCAATGATGTCACCATTGCCCTTGATTATAAGAAATGTTGTGCTACTGTTTGTATTGACTTGGCCAAAGCTTAAGATACGGTAGACCATTCCATTCTTGTGGGCTGGCTAAGGAGTATTGATGTCTCTGAGGGGTCTTTGGCCTGGTTTGCTAACTACCTCTCTCAAAGAGTGCAGTGTATAGAGTCAGAAAATCTGCTGTCTCAGCCACTGCCTGTCACCAAGGGAGTACCCCAAGGCTTAATCCTAGGCCCCACGCTCTTCTCAATTTACATGAACAACATAGCTCAGGCAGTAGGAAGCTCTCTCATCCATGTATATGCAGATGATACTGTCACGACTTCCGCCGAAGTCCGGGCGGCATTCGGCGGTCGAAGTCACCGACCTTCTAGCCATCGCTGATCCACTTTTCATTTTCCATTGGTTTTGTCTTGTCTTCCATCACACCTGGTTCCTATCCCATCAATTACATGTTGTGTATTTAACCCTTTGTTTCCCCTTCATGTCCTTGTCGGTAATTGTTTCTTGTAGTGCTTATGCACGGTATGCTGGTATTTACCGGGTTTTGTTAGACCCATTTATTGTTTTGTTCTGTTGACGGTGGTTTATGGATATTAGACGACACCGTTGTAAATCAGTTTTCGTTCTCTTGCGCCTGACTTCTCTGCCGCCAGTACGCACCTCACTACAGATACAGTCTTATACTCAGCTGGGCCCTCCCCAGATTTTGTGCTAAATGCTCTACAACAAAGCTTTCTTGGTGTCCAACAAGCTTTCTCTGCCCTTAACCTGATTCGGAACACCTCTTAAACAAAGGTCATGTGGTTTGATAAGAAGAATACCCCTCTTCCCACAGGTGTGATTACTACCTCTGAGGGTTTAGAGCTGAGGTAGTCACTTCATACAAGTACTTGGGAGTATGGCTAGACAGTACACTGTCCTTCTCTCAGCACATATCAAAGCTGCAGGCTAAAGTTAAATCTACACTTGCTGGTTTCCTCTATCGTAATAGCTCCTCTTTCACCCCAGCTGCCAAACTAACCCTGATTCAGATGACCATCCTACCCATGCTAGATTACGGAGACATACTTTATAGAATGACAGGTAAGGGTGCTCTCGAATGGCTAGATGTTTTTTACCATTCGGCCATCAGATTTGTCACCAATGCTCCTTATAGGACACATCACTGCACTCCTCTGTAAACTGGTCATCTCTTTATACCTGTCGCAAGACCCACTGGTTAATGTTTATTTATAAAACCCTCTTTGGCCTCACTCCCCCCTTTCTGAGATATCTACTGCAGCCCTCATCCTCCCCATACAACACTCGGTCTGCCAGTCACATTCTGTTAAAGGTCCCCAAAGCACACACAGCTAGCGACTGGAAAGAGCTGCAACAAACACTCAAACTGGACAGTTTTATCTCAATCTCTTCATTCAAAGACTCAATCATGGACACTCTTACTGACAGTTGTGGCTGCTTCGCGTGATGTATTGTTGTCTCTACCTTCTTGCCCTTTGTGCTGTTGTCTGTGCCCAATAATGTTTGTACCATGTTTTGTGCTGATACCATGTTGTGTTGTTACCATGTTGTTGTCATGTTGTGTTGCTGCCTTGCTATGTTGATGCCTTTAGGTCTCTCTTTGTGTAGTGTTGTGTTGTCTCTCTTGTCGTGATGTGTGTTTTATCCCATATTTATATATTTTTTAATCCCAGCCCCCGTCCCCCAGGAGGCCTTTTGCCTTTTGGTAGGCCGTCATTGTAAATAAACATTTGTTCTTAATTGACTTGCCTAATTAAATAAAGGTTAAATAAAAATAAATAAAAATATCCTGACTAAATTCACAATCTGGTCCTCATACCATCATGGCCACCTAATCATCTCCAACTTCCAAATGGCTCATTCATCACCCCTCCTCTCCCCTGTAACTATTGGTAAAATAAGGGTAAAAAAAAAACAACGCCCATCATTACGATGCACTCAAAGACAAGGGAGAGAGGCAGAGCAGATAGTGCATTGCCCTAATCAGGCAGGCCAAACCCCACAGGAGGGTGCACAACAAGGGTACCCTGGATAAAGCAATCATTAGTTCCTGAAAGCATCATGCTCGCAGTGATAGAGAGAGAGCGAGGGTGAGGGCGAGGGAGAGAGAGAGGGCAACAGAGAGAAAGAGGGCGAGAGAGACTAGGCATGAGAGCCTGAGTGATGCTCATGACCTCTGTGCTTACAGAGAGAGAGAGGCGAGAGCTATTTCTGAATGCACCATGAATCTTTCACAATTAGACAGCCTGATGATGACAACTTGCAAGAGTGCATGCATACCTTCACAACGCAGACATTTATCTGTGTCTCAACAGCTCTTTAATTAACAAAGCACACCAAAACTTAATTTTTGCACCAGATTTTGTCTAAAGTGAAGAAACCAAATAAACATTTATGAGTTTAACAGATAATTGACAATTTGGTGCTTTAATTACTTTAATTGTCCGTTTCGTGCTACGGAGGAGATTTCATTGATCTAAACTGCGAGCTCTACCTCTATGTGACTTTACTGACAAACCAGCCATGTATGAAAACCACTACTGTATGCAGAGCTTTGAGACAACGCTGCAATGAAAAGTGCTATACAAATTAAATGTATTATTTGTATTACGATTACTGTGCACAGCTACCATGACGCCTACAGTTCCTTCCCTAACACTCAAACTGAACTCAGCGCGTCCCTCTTGCAGGCATTGGTGTGACCACTGGAGCAGGCTGCTACATTTCCACCCTCCGGTATGTGTATGGTTGAGACTCCCGTCCGTCCGTCTGTCAGTCCAGGGCACTGGTCACGCCAGGCTGCCTGGCACCATTACAGCAGCCATCACTCAGGCACAGAGCGAGCATTATTCATGGTCCCGGAGGAGTATGTCAGGAGGCGTGCCCGCAGGTGCTGTGACAGTGCTCTCGATCACCCACTCTCCAGCAGCTCCCGCGAACCCCACCAAGATGGCAGCCCACGTCCCGGCCGTCCTCCCTGCCTCCCAGCCCCAGTTGAATGGGAATCGACATCCTTCCGTGAGCTACGTCCATACATAAATACAGCAGTGAATACCTTCATTTGAAATCTATGTGTTTCTGATGAAAGCCCACAGGGCGCCTGGCGTCTGTCCACATCACAAATAGCAGCCAGTGACACACATTTCAGCACCTAGCCTGTCAACGTCGACACGCTACCGGATAAAAGATTGCCAGGGGATTTTATTAACTTGTTTGTTCAATTTCACAGAGCCACATAACTCCTAGCGCCATCAGGAGCTCTCCCCCCAAACACATCGCCACTGGCGTGCGAGCCATTACTTTCTCCCGGTGCTGCCTAGCTAGCGTACGATACGCTACACCAGGTGGGCCTGGGAACATAATTTATACACAACCATTCAGGTGTGTCATCCTTCACGGAATACAGGAAATATCCCTCCTCCTGTCACCTTCTTCTTTCTGCTGACAAAGTGAGGAGGGATACGTGGGGCATATTTACCTAATAATACTGCACTTGATACATTTACATGGAATCTATCACTGCTGTCCTCACGCCCGGCATCTCAGCTCAATCACAGACATTAGAGAGACTGAAGGTGAGTTGTCGGCTCGGGTGTTATTTACGACTCCCTCCGACAACGTGCATAAGTTCAGTCGCATTATGGGAGCTATATTCCAACGCTCGACTTCCGCTCAAATCCATGATTAACTCTCCCTAAGGAGTGTGGATTTATATTTATTACTCTGCAGTCCTGTATTTATGTTTTACCACGGCGCCGAGCATCCTATGTTCTTTGAAGGATGAATAAGACTTGGTTCCGTGGCTTTAGTGAGATAACAGAATGCTATATGTAGTCTTTCCAAACAGGGAGGATGGGGAGGGAGGGTGGATAGAACAGTTGAGCACTTCTTCAAGCTCATTTCTAATTTACCATTTATCCAGGCAATATAGAATAACGTTAAGTTGGATCTGTGTTCCGAGACCCTCGCGAAACACTAAGTAAACACACTACATATCCAAAAGTATGCGGACACCTGCTCGTCAAACATCTTATTCCAAAATCATGGGCATTAAATGGAGTTGGTCTCCCCTTTGCTGCTATAATAGCCTCCACTCTTCTGGGAAGGCTTTCCACTAGATGGAACATTGCTGCGGGGACTTGCTTCCATTCAGCCACAAGAGCATTAGTGAGGTCAGGCACTGATGTTGGGTGATTCGGCCTGGCTCGCAGTCAGTGTTCCAATTCATGCCAAAGGAGTGCGATGGGGTTGAGATCAGAGCTCTGTGCAGGCCAGTTAAGTTCTTTCACACCGATATCGACAAACAATTTCTGTATGGACCTCGCTCTGTGCACAAGGGGCATTGTCATATAGAAACAGGAATGGGCCTTCCCCAAAACGGTTGCCACATAGTTGGAAGCACAGAATATAATAGAATAGAATAGAATAGAATAGAATGTCATTGTATGCTGTAGCGTTAAGATTTCACTTCACTGGAACTAAGGGGCCTAGTCCGCACCCTGAAAAACAGCCCCAGACGATTATTCCTCCTCCACCAAACTTTACAGTTGACACTATGCATTCGGGCAGGTAGCGTTCTCCTGGCATCCGACAAACCCAGATTCATTCGTCGGTCTGTCAGATGGTGAAGTGTGATTCATCACTCCAGAGAACGCGTTTCCACTGCTCCAGAGTCCAATGGTGGCGAGCTTTACACCACTCTAGACGATGCTTGGCATTGCGCATGGTGATCTTAGGCTTGTTTGCGGCTGCTCAGGGCCATGGAAACCCATTTCATGAAGCACCCGACGAAGAGTTTATGTGCTGACGTTACTTCCAGACGCAGGTAGGAACTCGGCAGTGGGTGTTGCAACCGAGGAAAGATGATTTTTACGCACACCCAGTTCAGGACTCAGCGGTCCCGTTCTGTGAGCTTGTGTGGCCTACCACTTTATTGGTGAGCCATTGTTGCTCCTAGAAGTTTCCACTTCAGAATAACAGCACTTACATTTGACCAGGGCATCTCCAGCAGGGCAGAAATTTGACGAACTGACTTGTTGGGAAGGTGGCATCCTATGACAGTGCTGATTTGAAAGTGACTAAGCTCTTCAGTAAGCCCATTCTACTGCCAGTGTTTGTCTATGAAGATTAGATGGCTGTGTGCATGATTTTATACACCTGTCAGCAACGGGTGTGGCTGAAAATAGCCGAATCCACTCATTTGAAGCGATATCCAAATACTTTTGTATATATAATGTACTTAGCATTACTAAAAACAGTGTGGCTAATCGTCAAGTACCTTTACTAATTAAGTGTGGAGCAGATGGTGTGTATCAAAACAGTAGCAGGTTCAATCCAGCGGATAATTGCATTAATTGATTAGTTCAACCCCGGAGGATCGAGACACATCGGGCAGCAACCGCCTCACAAATCACATCCTAAAATACTGATGAGGAGCTTCATAAAAATGACAAGCTGTAGAATACACACACACATGATGTAGGATCTTAATTTGTGTCAGTTTGCTTCAGGAGGAAAATAGTCCTGCAGTAACAGGAAATGTTAATTATTATGTGGATTATAATTCATGGGCATTTTTGTAGGGGTTGATACATTTTTCAAAGTGAAAATAATAAACTTCAGAAGCCTTTGTAAACATCAAACGCACTAAGAGTTTTCCTGCAACAGGATGATCAAATTAAGATCCTACATCTGTAGCCAATAACACTCACACACACGCACAAACACACACACACACAAGAAACCTTAGTCTCTCACATTGAGAAACACATGCAAGGATCCTCATCGCCAGCTAGCAACGCCCTTTACCGCAAAGACCCCCTCCGGCAATGAGGCCTTCGTCCGAGCAATATCTGCCATCATAAATAGGGATTAGCTCCTTGCTAATGAAGGGCAATCTGGTGGTGGTCTTAGAGAGCGCCAAAAGGAAGGACCCTGTTTCCTTCCCTGACAATTACTCAGCGCTGCCGGCTTTTAGGACTGCTGGGAAACGCCTGGAGAATGCTGAAAGTTGCGTCCGTTTCTATCTCTGGCTGATACAGAGACTTTTTTTTATTACAAGCAGGCTTGACTACTGTAATGCTTTCCTGTCTGGTCTACCCAAGAAAGCCATTGGTCAGCTGCAAAACATACAGAATGCTGCAGCGTGGGTACTGGCCAAGACCAGACTGAGAGCACACATTACACCAGTTTGAAAGTCAATCAATCACATTTATTTATAAAGCTCTTTTTTACATCAGCCAAAGTCACACAGTGCTATACAGAAACCCAGCCTAAAACCGCAAACAGCAAGAAACGCAGATATAGAAGCATGGTAGCTAGAAAAAACTCCCTAGAAGGGCAGGAATCTAGGAAGAAACCTAGAGAGGAACCAGGCTCTGAGGGGTGGCCAGTCCTCTTCCGGATGTGCCGGGTCAAGATTATAACAGTACATGGCCAAGATGTTCAAATGTACATAGATGACCAGCAGGGTCAAATAGTAACAATGGCTGCCTGTGAGTTTTAGAATACATTTGAAGATTCTTCTATTGGTTTTAAATCAATTCATGATTGTGCATCAAATCAAATCAAATTGTATTTGTCACACGCGCTGAATACAACAGGCAGTGGCGGTTCTAGCTTGTATGGCTCCATGGGTGAATCCCCCCTTCAAGCCCCTACACTACTACACTTCAAACAAGTAACACACAAACTAAATTGCACAATTGCCATCCAAAGTCTCTCCAATGAGAACAGAACAACGTGAGTCCCTTAGTATGACACTGCACTATAAAGAACACTAAGACTTGGATGGCAGAAAGCTTGCACAGGAACTGAAGAACTTGCATGACTTTCCATCGAAGACCATGACCCTGCTTGAGCTGCTGGTATTTATACACGAAAGGGAGCTCTCAGAAATGTATCCAAATTTGTGGACTCCTCTCAGAATTTGTCTTACTCTTCCAGTGACCGTAGCTGAAGCAGAGAGCTTTCCGAAGCTGAAGCTCATCAAATCCTACCTGAGGTCCATCATGTCACAGGAACGCCTTTAGTGGCCTTGCTGTCATCAGTATTAACCATGCAATTGGTGGGCAGACTTCTTATGATGATGTAATTGACGACTTTGCATCAAGGAAGGCAAGAAAAGTCCGGGTTTAGATGGCATGACAGCACTCCAAACTTCTCTCCTACATTTTCCAATGTGGAAAATCTTTCCTGAAGGGCTGAGGTTGCGGCATCAACAACGACATAAAAAATTGTCACCCCCAGCTTCTTCAGGGCATCACTCAAAGGCTCATCAAATGATTCGTATGAAAAGTGAACGCTTTGTGAACCTCAGCTTTTTTTGTCGTAGAACGGACCACATTCATACCCTCGCAAATATCCTTGCCTGACGTTTGTGCAGTCATAAAGCCAGTTGCTCTGTAGTTGCTGAGACCTCTCTATAGAGGTTGTGGACTCGAGTCACAAATATGATGACTTGCAACTCGACTTTAACACCAATGACTCGTGACTTAACTTGGACTTGAGCCTCTTGACTCGAACTGACTTGATGTCCTCCACAAGCCCAAATATGAAAAATAATGCTATTTAAAAAACTGTGCAGCGGATCAACTCTTCATTTAACAGATTACAGTTTGAATCGGACAGCAGCCAATCAAATTGTGCCAGCGGAGAAAAAGTTGCGCTTGGCAGTGCAGAGGAAACGTCGGCGGGTGAATTCAGATGGAGCCCTTGGAAAGATGATACCCAAAATGATTATTTTCGAATATAAAGACGACGCTGTAGTCAACAAAAAACGGATTGCAACTTGCAAAACATGCGGGAAGAAAATAACAGACGGAGGAGCAACAACTTCCAACTCTTTGAAGCTGCACAAAGAACGGTAAGTCGTGGCTAATATAGCCGACAGCTATATATAACTTTGCTAGTGTAGCATGTAGGCTAACGTAACGTTAAATCAATGAGCCTCCACACAGTCAGCCAGTACGGGAATGGGATCATTGCACCCAAGATTGAGCTACAACTGGCTAGGCAGTTGGTAGCCTAAATCCTGCCTGATGTTACTGCTGTTTCTAAAAACCATTGACATATGTAACCTACAGTGTGTGTGTGTGTGTGCGCGTGTGTGTGTGTGCGTGTGTGCGTGTGTGTGTGTGTGTGTGTGTGTGTGTGTGTGCGTGCGTGCGTGCGTGCGTGTGTGTGTGTGTGTGTGTGTGTGTATGTATGTGGTGTGTTGGGCGATTGTGTACAAGCCTACATCGCCAGATCGCCGCTCAATTATTTTTTTTATATGCTTACCTCTTGCAGATTTCACCAATACCAGATGAACAAAAGTGCCACAAGTGAACCACAACAGTCTCCAATCTCACAGTTCATGGAGACCCATGTAGAGCAGTACAACATGAATCATCCACAGCAGAAGGCTATCAACATGGCAATACTGTCCGACCTGGTTATCGATTGCAACTTGCCTCTGTCTATTGTGGAAAACAAGAGTTTGTCACTTTCTGTCAGTGGTTGACAGTAAGTACAGCCCAGTGTGTCGTAGAACATTGACATCAAAAGTAGAGCTACAGAGAGACGTTACAGAGAGACGTTCAAAACTGAAAACTCAGTTGAGCAACACAGACCATGTTTCAGTCACCGTGGACATTTGGTCCGACCGAAAGATGAGGGGGTTCCTTGGTGTCACTGTGCACTGTATGGAGAAAGATGAGGGGGTTCCTGGGTGTCACTGTGCACTGTATGGAGAAAGATGAGGGGGTTCCTTGGTGTCACTGTGCACTGTATGGAGAAAGATGAGGGGGTTCCTGGGTGTCACTGTGCACTGTATGGAGAAAGATGAGGGGGTTCCTGGGTGTCACTGTGCACTGCATGGAGAAAGATGAGGGGGTTCCTGGGTGTCACTGTGCACTGTGCACTGTATGGAGAAAGATGAGGGGGTTCCTGGGTGTCACTGTGCACTGTATGGAGAAAGATGAGGGGGTTCCTGGGTGTCACTGTGCACTGTATGGAGAAAGATGGAGAGAGGATACAGCTCAAGTCCAATCTCTTGGCCTGTGACCGCTTCAAAGGCCCACACAGGGACTCTGAATCTGTGAGAAATTTGAGGCCATATGTGGTGAGTACAGCGTTAAAGATAAATTGGACTATATCATTATTGACAATGCTGCCAACATGAGAAAAGCATTCACGGTGTGCTTCCCCATTGAACAAGAAGAGGAAGTACATGACATACAGTAGATCACCTTGATGACCCAGAGCTCTGGAATGACCTAACACTGGAAGACCAGCAAACAGTGGATGCTGCTATTGCAAAAAAAACAGCGCTTGCAAGTGTTTTGCTCACACTCTCCAGCTGGTGGTGGGAGATGGCTTGAAAGAAACAAAAGTGATGACTCCTTCTCTTTCAAAGTTATCAAAAATCAGCTCACTGCTGCATACAAGCACAACATTAAAATAGGTGTTTGAGGCTGAGTTTGGGGAAAGAGGCATCCCTGCTGCTGTCAACACAAGATGGAACTCAACACTGAGACAAGTGAAGGCAGATATCCAACGTGACCATCTAAAACTCAGGCATGTTCTACAAAAGGCTGGGCACAAAGGAGTTGTTGTTCACAATACGGGAGTTGAATAAGTTGAAGGAGTAGGTGGACATACTGAAGCCATTTGGAGAAGCAACAGATTTGACACAGGGAGAGAAGATAGTCACAATAAGTTCTGTTGTTCCCTCTGTCCTGTCCCTGAATCACCACCTGGAGCAGCGGAAGCCTCAAGTCCATTTCCTGAGCGGCCTGGTCAGAAGTCTCCAGGCATCCCTGAACAAACGATTTATTGGAATCTTCATCAATGTGAAAACGGCCTGGACACAAGATGGAATCACTGCCCCCTTTTCAGATCCAGTCTACCTCAATGCAGCTGCCTTGGATCCGGCTTTTTCTCTGATGTGGGTGGAGCACCATGTGCTGGTCAAGCACCATGTGCTGGTCAAGGAGGAGGTCAAGGAGGAGGTGGCACAAAGAGTGAAAGGTAAATATTATTGAGTTTAATGTAACTTTTTCTCATAATTTAATCCAATTGACTGCAACAATAATACTTCTTCAGTTTAACCCACTACATCACCAATGCTCTAATTACCGGCCTTTCTGCTTCTGCTTTTACATGTTTTGTCAGAACTGATTCTGCAAGATGCTACAGGGACTGAGCAAGCTGTGCCTCTTGTTGATGAGGAAGAGCGAGAGGACCATAATCTTGGACAAGAAGAAGGGCTGTTTGCAGCACACTGTAAGAGGAAGAAGAAAGCTGTTGGGATCACTCCAGCACTACAAGCTAAGTCACTACCTTGACATATGCGAAGGACAGAATGCCCTCCTGTTCTGAGCAATGAACATGAAGGCTCTTCCTTCACTGTCCCGAGCGGCCATCAGGGTCTTGGCAGTGCCTCCAGTGCTCCGGTGAGGATTGCCTTCAGCCAGGGTGGTATCGTACTGCGGCCTCATCGTGCACAAATGACTGACAGACTTTTTTGTCGAATTTGGTCTTTTGCAAATGCAATGCATCACAGGGCCCTGAGATAAGAGAAGAAAATGAAACTGTTTATGCAGTACACACACACACACACACACACACACACACACACACACACACACACACACACACACACACACACACACACACACACACACACACACACACACACACACACACCCACACACACACACACACACACACACACACACACACACACACACACACACACACACACACACACACACACACACACACACACACACACACACACCCATGTAGTTCAGGTTTTATCTCCCATCTTTGGGGTCTGTATTTTTTTCTCAGACATTCAGGCCAGTGTTCAAATTGTAGTCCTACTTGAAGTTCGGAAGCAGTTGTTTTGATGTACCTTTTAATAAATGATTGTAACTTTATGGCAGGATTGATTTAGGTGTCTAGAGTATATCTAGAGAGAGAGAGAGAGAGCACTACAATATGTAGTTTTTGTTGTCATATTGATGTCTCTTTCTCATGGCTACCCATGTATTTCCATGTAAATATAAAGTTTATTTGGAAAGTAATAAAAATATATATTTTTAAAAGCATTCATGATTTGTGTAAATGTAATATACTAACACTTACTCTTGTTAAAAAAATGAAATGGTATTACATTTGGTGAAGAGCACATTATGACTTGTTTATGACTCAAATCAAATCAAATCAAATGTATTTATATAGCCCTTCGTACATCAGCTGATATCTCAAAGTGCTGTACAGAAACCCAGCCTAAAACCCCAAACAGCAAGCAATGCAGGTGTAGAAGCACGGTGGCTAGGAAAAACTCCCTAGAAAGGCCAAAACCTAGGAAGAAACCTAGAGAGGAACCAGGCTATGTGGGGTGGCCAGTCCTCTTCTGGCTGTGCCGGGTGGAGATTATAACAGAACATGGCCAAGATGTTCAAATGTTCATAAATGACCAGCATGGTCGAATAATAATAAGGCAGAACAGTTGAAACTGGAGCAGCAGCACAGTCAGGTGGACTGGGGACAGCAAGGAGTCATCATGTCAGGTCGTCCTGGGGCACGGTCCTTGGGCTCAGGGCCTCCGAGAGAGAGAAAGAAAGAGAGAATTAGAGAGAGCATATGTGGGGTGGCCAGACTCAGAACTCAAAGTTTAGGACTTGAGACTTGACTTGGGACTTGAGTGCTAAGACTTGAGACTTACTTGTGACTTGTAAAACAATGACTTGTTCCCACCTCTGCCTCTCTCTGTCTTTCTGAGAAGACTGACTGCAACATCCACATGCATACTGGGACACTGTATCAGCTTGCTCACATGTTGGATCTGGCTCAAGATGTCATACCACACCACTGTACAGATGCTGAAGCGGTATCCCACCTTCTCTGACAAGGACTGGACCTCAATCTTTATCACAGGTTCTTTGGTTTGATCCCTCACCTCAATCAGTGCCTCTCTCACCGCTGCTGCCTGATACCTCAGTGGCTCAACACTCTTAACTTTACTCTCCCACCTTGTCTCAGTCCACATCTTCAAAGTGATGTCCACATGTTTCTACAGGATGGCCCATCACTGTGTGGAGCCTGAGAACAAGGTGTACAGTTTGTATAAGATGACAAGGTAACCTGTGGCATCGACAGAACTTTTAGTAGCATCAGCCACAACCAGGTACAATGTGTGAGCACAACATGGCACAAATAGAGCTCTTGGATTCCTTTCCAGGAGTCTGGCTTGGACACCTTTGTTTTTGCCTCTCGTGTTGGTCCCATTATCACAAGACTGTCCTCTGCAGTCCTCAAAAGCTCCTCTAATCTTTTGAGAATCAGGGATGCCAAATGTTGACTCCTCTGCCCTCCAAAACCCCCATAAAATGTTCCTTTATGTGGGGCTCCACCTTCAGGGACACAATTCTAATCACAACTGACAACTGTTCAATGTGGCTGCCATCTGAGGTGCAATCTAGAATGATAGAGAAGAATTTTGCCAGCTTGATGTCACCTGCCATTATTGAAATGACCTTGCTGCTCCACAAATCAATGAGTTCATTCTGTATTTGGTGGCCAAGGTAGCTGGTGGTGTGACTCGAGGTCCCTTTTTGGACACGGTTAAGGTGCTCTTTCATGACTGGATCAAATTGTGCCATCAGTTCAACCGCTTTGAGGAAATTTCCATTTGATGGAGAGTACAGGGTTTCTGTGTGTCCCCTTAGTGCCAGATTTCTAACTGCCAGAGACTGCACAATAGCAGTCAGACGTATCAACATCTCTCTCCATCTTATCCTCTCAGCCTCCATAAGTGCCATCTCATGTTTATCAATTGTTTCCCCTTTTCCCCCGAATTCTGTCAGTCAGAACCGAAGGCCAGTCAGGAGGGTCTGTAGACAGTGGTTCATCCTCAGCAGCAGGGTCTGTAGACAGTGGTTCATTCTCAGCAGCAGGGTCTGTAGACAGTGGTTCATCCTCAGCAGCAGGGTCTGTAGACAGTGGTTCATCCTCAGCAGCAGGGTCTGTAGACAGTGGTTCATCCTCAGCAACAGGGTCTGTAGACAGTGGTTCATCCTCAGCAGCAGGGTCTGTAGACAGTGGTTCATCCTCAGCAGCAGGGTCTGTAGACAGGGTCTGTAGACAGTGGTTCATCCTCAGCAGCAGGGTCTGTAGACAGTGGTTCATCCTCAGCAGCAGGGTCTGTAGACAGTGGTTCATCCTCAGCAGCAGGGTCTGTAGGCAGTAGTTCATCCACAGCAGCAGGGTCTGTAGACAGGGTCTGTAGACAGTGGTTCATCCTCAGCAGCAGGGTCTGTAGACAGTGGTTCATCCTCAGCAGCAGGGTCTGTAGGCAGTAGTTCATCCTCAGCAGCAGGGTCTGTAGACAGTGGTTCATCCTCAGCAGCAGGGTCTGTAGACAGTGGTTCATCCTCAGCAGCAGGGTCTGTAGACAGGGTCTGTAGACAGTGGTTCATCCTCAGCAGCAGGGTCTGTAGACAGGGTCTGTAGACAGTGGTTCATCCTCAGCAGCAGGGTCTGTAGACAGTGGTTCATCCTCAGCAGCAGGGTCTGTAGACAGTGGTTCATCCTCAGCAGCAGGGTCTGTAGACAGTGGTTCATCCTCAGCAGCAGGGTCTGTAGACAGTGGTTCATCCTCAGCAGCAGGGTCTGTAGACAGTGGTTCATCCTCAGAACCAGGGTCTGTAGACAGTGGTTCATCCTCAGAACCAGGGTCTGTAGACAGTGGTTCATCCTCAGCAGCAGGGTCTGTAGACAGTGGTTCAACCTCAGCAGCAGGGTCTGTAGACCGTGGTTCATCCTCAGCAGCAGGGTCTGTAGACAGGGTCTGTAGACAGTGGTTCAACCTCAGCAGCAGGGTCTGTAGACAGTGGTTCATCCTCAGTAGCAGGGTCTGTAGACAGTGGTTCATCCTCAGCAGCAGGGTCTGGTCAGCAGCAGGGTCTGTAGACAGTGGTTCATCCTCAGCAGCATGGTCTGTAGACAGTGGTTCATCCTCAGCAGCAGGGTCTGTAGACAGTGGTTCATCCTCAGCAGCAGGGTCTGTAGACAGTGGTTCATCCTCAGCAGCAGGGTCTGTAGCAGGGTCTGTAGACAGTGGTTCATCCTCAGCAGCAGGGTCTGTAGACAGTGGTTCAACCTCAGCAGCAGGGTCTGTAGACAGTGGTTCATCCTCAGCAGCAGGGTCTGTAGACAGTGGTTCATCCTCAGCAGCAGGATTTGGTGGGATGCTGCTACAGGCATTTCTAATGGAGAGCACATGGGCATTAGTTTACACATGTTATTCACAGCATTTATAGTGGTGGAACATCCCACATACAAACCCAGTAATAATAAAATCAGCATTGTTACCTACAATATGGAAACTTAGGCTCAGACAACATTCGTGAAGACACCTGTGCGGGTGAGGAGGTGGATGGCTCCTCATTCTGAGGCTCCAATATTATTTCTGAAGAGGCCTGTGTGGCTGAGGAGGTCGATGGCTCCTCATCCTGGCCAGTGCCAGAGGGTGCTCCAAAATATTTCAGAAGTGCCCCTGAATTTGCATTGAAAAGCAGTATATGAGTTTGACACCCTAAATACATTTGTTGTACAATTAAATATACATGTCATTATGCGCAATTTATACAATTTTCAGAATAGGAACCATATGAACCACACAACCTCCTTGGCTAATTCTAAGCATAAGACACCCCAAAAGACTCTATATATCACAAAAGGTGCATAATAGAGATGTCTTTTTAAGTTAGCCTACAACATTGGAAATTCCCCTTACTGAGCTCAGGACCTAGGCAATACAATGACAGAAAACCTTTCTGATGTCACCTCAATGAAAGTGAACTAAATCAATAATGTGCTAGTTAGGTTGTAATCGTTTTGCTGCATTATCATGATGAAACTGTGTGAAATCATATCTAATGTTGTGTAAGCTATTTGGACAGAAAACGGAATACAGTCGCCCCATGTATAATAGCATAGCAAGCAACATAGGCTAACAAACACAAGTGTTATACTAGCCTATTTCATTACGTGCATCGTATTATACTCATAAAGAGATGATAGAGCTGCAATACCTTTTATCTTTAATGTGTTTCTCCTCTTCTTCTTTCCTCTCTTTCCTAAACTGGGCACCTGATGGCTTAGACCCTTTCTCATCCATTTGTGTTGATTTGGCACTCGAGCATCATTACAATACCCATCCTCCAACACTGTCAACCAAGAGTCAAGACTAAACCAATTCACCTTGGTGCTGTGCAGACTGCTTTTATATTATTCTTAACCATTTCACACAAACCAGAAACAAATTCAGCAATATGTCTGTGAAACTATATGCTCACAGTATTATGAGTGAATTGTGGTTTATTTCATAGTGTTTCGTAGCGTGACTGATATATCGTACTTTTGAGTGGGAGACCTTTCTAGGCAGTAGCCTGTCCAGCTCACAAGCTAGAATGAGGGCGCCCACTCCGACAAGGTTAATTGACCCACAGTCCCACACGGTGACATGATATCATTGACGTGACGTGCAAATGACTGACAGAAAACCAATGGCGCAAATGTCACCATTCGATATTCTTTGGTGCGGGAGCCCCGTGCAGTTCGCGGCAAGATGTCGCCCTGGGTGGCTGCAGATATCGCCCATACCGAAATCCACCACTGACAACGGGTGTAGACCTTACAGTGAAATGCTTACTTACAAGCCCTTAACCAACAATGCAGTTTTAAGAAAATACCAACAAAAAAAGTAAGAGATAAGAATAACAATTCATTAAGAGCAGCAGTAAATAACAATAGCGGGGCTACATACAGGGGGTACCGGTACAGAGTCAATGTGGCGGGGGCACCGGTGTCGAGGTAATTGAGGTAATATGTATACGTAGGTAGAGTTATTAAAGTGACTATGCATAGATAATAACAGAGAAGAGCAGCAGTGTAGAAGAGGGGGTAGAAGCTGTTTAGAAGCCTCTTGGACCTAGACTTGGCACTCCGGTACCTTTTGCCGTGCGGTAGCAGAGAGAACAGTCTATGACTAGGGTGGTTGGAGTCTTTGACAATTTTTAGGGCCTTCCTCTGACACCGCCTGGTATAGAGGTCCTGGATGGCAGGAAGCTTTGCCCCGGTGATGTACTGCGCTTTATGCACTACCCTCTGTAGTGCCTTGTGGTCGGAGGCCGAGCAGTTGCCATACCAGGCAGTGATGCAGCTGTAAAACCTTTTGAGGATCTGAGGACCATTGCCAAATCTTTTCAGTCTTCTGAGGGGGAATAGGTTTTGTCATGCCCTCTTCATGACTGTCTTGCTGTGCTTGGGCCATGTTAGTTTGTTAGTGATGAAGACACCAAGGAACGCAAAGCTCTCAACCTGCTCCACTACAGCCTCGTCGATGAGAATGGGTGCGTGATCGGTCCTCCTTTTCCTGTAGTCCACAATCATTTCCTTTTGTCTTGATCATGTTGAGAGAGAGGTTGTTGTCCTTGCACCACACGGTCAGGTCTCTGACCTCCTCCCTATAGGCTGTCTCATTGTTGTCGGTGATCAGGCCTACCTACCACTGTTGTGCCATCAGCAAACTTAATGATGGTGTTGGAGTCGTGCCTGGCCGTGCAGTCATGAGGGAACAGGGAGTACAGGAGGTGACTGAGCATGCACCCCTGGGGGGCCCCCGTGTTGACGATCAGAGTGGCGGATGTGTTGTTACCTACCCTTACCACCCGGGGGCGGCCCGTCAGGAAGTCCAGAATCCAGTTGCAGAGGGAGGTGTTTAGTCCCAGGGTCCTTAACTTAGTGGTGAGCTTTGAGGGCGCTATGGTGTTGAACACTGAGCTGTAGTCAATGAAGAGCATTCTCCATAGGTGTTCCTTTTGTCCAGATGTGAAATGGCAGTGTGGAGGGCAATAGAGATCGGATCATTTGTGGATCTGTTGGTGCGGTATGGAAATTGGAGTGGGTCTAGGGTTTCTAGGATAATGGTGTTGATGTGAGCCATGACCAGCCTTTCAAAGCAATTCATGGCTACTGACGTGAGTGCTACTGGTCGGTAGTCATTTAGGCAGGTCACCTTAGTGTTCTTGGGCACAGGGACTATGGTGGCATCCCAATACATATCAGACATGTCCTCTGGCCTTTTAACTATCCTAAAGCCTAGGACCAAGAGGCATGGAGAAGCAGCCTTTAGTTATTATGCCCACAGCCTCTGGAATAGCCTGCCAGAGAACCTGAGGGGGGCCAAAACTGTGGACATATTTAATAGATATCTTAAAACAGCTTTGCCTTTCCTTAGGATGCGTTTTATTCTTTCAGTTTTTATTGTTATTCTTTTTTTCCAGTTTTTATTTTCATTGTTTTTATTCGTTTTTCCTGCAAAGCGCTTTGCATTGCATTCTTGTATGAAATGTGCTATATAAATAAAGTGTGATTTGAATAAACTCCCTTCCTTCGGCTGTAACATACAGCAACACTCTGAACAAACATAAAGACACACACACCAATACATATACACATGCACACACACTCTCACAACACACACACCACTGATCAATGGGTTCACCCTTCCCCTAATCTCCATCACACACACACTCCACAGCAACCCTACGACGTGTCAGTGTGGCACCAAAGTCAGGCAGCATACACTGAACAACACAGAACAGTTTTACACTTCCCCTACTGCCCCACCCCACCCAACACACTCTATCCTTCACACAACGGTTCGCCCGCCACAACGCCGCCAGTATTTCACATGAAAGCTCCTCTCACATCGCACAAAGCTGCTGAGAAAGCATCATTCATCCTGGCTAGTCGAGCTCTAATGATGATGGGCCTCCCAATTTGGTTCAGCAACATCAACTTAGATTAACCAACGCCGCCTCGCACACGTTTGAAGGTTGCCCGCGCCCGTTTTAGGGCAAGCTTTCCATTTGAAACGGCAAACAGCTCAAGCCGCCTCAGCAGGCAGAATAGAAAGCCTTATTACTTTTCAGTGATGTCACACTACACTACATCCACTGTACTTATGCATAAATCATCATCACATTTATTTTAATGCTATTCAAGGCTCTTCTCCATTTTCTTGACATTCTATTTCAAAATAACGTTTTCGCTCTATAATGATCAATTTACTCTGATTATACAAGACAGGGTTTGGGCCCAGAACTGTAGAAAATAGAATGTGTGCTTTCATTGACAACCCCGTGCGCTATCACACAGGCCATCCTCACTCGTAAGCAAGAAAAATGTCTTGCTGCCCCCATCTTCCATACAACAGGACACTTAAGGAGTCCATTGTTCAGTACGACATCCATATTCTCACTGATATGATCAGTGTAAATGAGCTTCCCCGGGGGTTTGAGTGGAACACGTTGTGGTAGGGAGAGGAGGGAAAAGACCCAGATTCACAATGAGGCTAATATTACCGGTTTATGGGCCGTCTGCTGAGGTAAATCGATACAGATAATCTAATTGGCTAACGCTTTAGACACTTCAGATTAGATAAAACAACTGAATTGATCTTACCCAAGCCTCCCTGATCATGGCTCTGTGATCTAACCCAAGCCTCCCTGATCATGGCTCTGTGATCTAACCCAAGCCTCCCTGATCATGGCTCTGTGATCTAACCCAAGCCTCCCTGATCATGGCTCTGTGATCTAACCCAAGCCTTCCTGATCATGGCTCTGTGATCTAACCCAAGCTTCCCTGATCATGGCTCTGGGATCTAACCCAAGCCTGCCTGATCATGGCTCTGGGATCTAACGCAAGCCTCCCTGATCATGGCTCTGTGATCTAACCCAAGCCTTCCTGATCATGGCTCTGTGATCTAACCCAAGCCTCCCTGATCATGGCTCTGGGATCTAACCCAAGCCTGCCTGATCATGGCTCTGTGATCTAACCCAAGCCTCCCTGGTCATGGCTCTGTGATCTAACCCAAGCCTCCCTGATCATGGCTCTGTGATCTAACCCAAGCCTCCCTGATCATGGCTCTGTGATCTAACCCAAGCCTCCCTGATCATGGCTCTGGGATCTAACCAAAGCCTCCCTGATCATGGCTCTGGGATCTAACCAAAGCCTGCCTGATCATGGCTCTGGGATCTAACCCAAGCCTCCCTGATCATGGCTCTGTGTCAGAACACAGTTTTGATGTTATTTAATGGTGAAAAAGTAACACTTTTGATGACTGTATTGGCTCAGTGAGAGAGATATCCTCAGTATAAAATTAAGTAAGGTGAAATTTTTCTGATGGAGGAATTGGAGCAAGCATCTGTCTCTAACATACAAAATGTCAAGTCCTGTTAGCCTTAACTGAATGCCTGCTGATTTCATTTCACACAGGCGTATGCAGGTTGACGTGCGTGAAGGAACATGAGAGCACCCACATGCACACGGGGAACGTTTCTCAGCTCAGAACAAAAGCTGTGTGGTTGTTAACATAACAGACACACATACACCATGAACACATACACTTTACCTGTAGGACAGGTAAATGGTCTAATTCACACACTTATCAAGAGAACATCCCTGGTCACCCCTACTGCCTCTGATCTGGCGGACTCACGAAACACATGCTTCATTGGTAAATTATGTCTGAGTGTTGGAGAGTGCACCTAGCTATCCGTAAATAAATTTAAAAAATGTAAATGGTGCTGTCTGGTTTGCTTAATATAAGGAATTTTAAATTATTTATACTTGTACTTTTACGTTTGATTCTTAAGTATATTTTCAAATCAAATAGTTTTAGATTTTTACTCAAGTAGGATTTTACTGGGTGACTTTCACTTTTACTTGAGTTATTTTCTATGAAGGTATCTTTACTGTTACTCAAGTACGACAATTGGGTACTTTTTCCACAACTGCACACACGCTCCAACCCCCACACGTTGAACCCATAACAACTGCACACACGCTCCAACCCCCACACTTTGAACCCATAACAACTGCACACACGCTCCAACCCCCACACTTTCAACCCATAACAAGTGCACACACAATCTCAATATCTCTCTATTTCTTTCATACACACACACACACAGACACAGACACACAGTGAATGCTCCATTGAGAGCTCAACATACAAAGTCTGCTCCCTGCCACCCTATCCTCATCCCTATCCTCTGCATTAGCCACAGCCTCTGGAGCAGAGGAGACAATAGAGATTGTGCTAGAGGAAGGAGGGGTGGGCCAATAGGAACCAGGGAGAACACTAGTGGGGAGAGGATGCCACAGTAGAGCATCCTTAGAACCGCTGCGCTCCAAGAGCCGTCCAGAGGACAAACCATACACTGGGGTCGCTGGCTCCTCCAAAGAGGGAGCAAGAGAGAGGGGGAGAGGAGGGGGGGGGGATTGTGAAGCAGAAAAACATTCTGGTGTAGGGTCGTAGTGTGTGACATAGTAGACATAGAGAGTGGTGACTGGCCGTTTAAGTTGGTGGGTGTGATTTACAGATCAGGCAGTGAGTGTGTGGGGTCTATAGACGTTATGGACAATCAGAGAATATGTGGCCTGAAGTTTTCTATGTTCTCGACAAAGTGAATTTGTATGATCTCCTTTGATTGTCCTGTGTATAACCATAGCTAGCTACCCTCTTAGCCATATCTCCCTCAGAAAAGAGAATTTTACATCCATGTAAATGCACTTCCTGGTTTGAATATATGGCTAAATGAAGAAGAACATCGTGTCAAATCAGTATGTCTAGATTACTCAACATGTCCCAATAAAATACTACTGTACATAATTCCACAGTTAGATATGGATTATTATGGTAAGACTATTAGTTTTTTGTAAAATGTTTTGGTTGTAGGTTGGAGGTGACAGGAAAGGCTTGGTAAGGGTAAGAAGCATTATGTATATTTTAAGAGATGAGCATGAGAATGCTTAGAGGGAGGTTTTCCATATTAGCTCCCTCTAAAGTAAACAGTTGGCTCCGAACATTCTGTGACACACACAGGAGCATAGTGACATTAAGAAAGGGTAATTTCAGCTGTCGGCTACGTGAAGGAATTAAGCCATCGCCTTATGGCACACATCTGAGGAGAAATTTAGCTTTTTACACCAATTTGTATCAACAAAACGGAAGGGCAAGGAACTAAACTTCCATCTTCCAACCTAAAAAGGAAATCGTCAATCTCCAGTCCAGAGTTCTATTGCATAGATAAGGGAGAGGAGAGAAAACAGGAGATGCAATCACACTCTTGTGTACTTCCTGGTAAAATAAAGCAAGCTTTCCTCAAATATCTCAGAGCAAGATAAGATTCTAAAAGTCTCCAGAAGCAGATCTGTTATTTCTGCTGGAGCGTCGAGGCAGCATCCCTGCGCATGGCCAGTCCGACAAAGTGTGCCAGAGCCAGAGTCTGTGAAGCTAAGACTGCGCTGTGGTGCCAGCCTGCCAGTCCCGGGCATAGAGGGGCATGGGCTGCTACCCCAGCCGCGAAGCTGTGGCAAAGTCCCCACTGTCTCTTACACATTACCATGCAACCTAGCTACAGTTGAAGTCGGAAGTTTATGTAACAGTATAATTTTAAACCGTCCCCTCGCCCATACCCGGGCGTGAACCAGGGACCTTCTGCACACATCGACAACAGTCACCCACGAAGCATCGTTACCCATCGCTCCACAAAAGCCGCGGCCCTTGCAGAGCAAGGGGAACTACTACTTCAAGGTCTCAGAGCAAGTGACGTAACCGATTGAAACGCTATTTAGCGCGCACCGCTAACTAAGCTAGCCGTTTCACATCCGTTACATTTACATACACCGTAGCCAAATATATTTACACTCAGTTTTCACAAATCCTGACATTTAATCCGTGTTAAAAAAAACCTGTCTTAGGTCAGTTAGGACTTTATTTTAAGAATTTTATGAATGTGAAATGTCAGAATAATACTAGAGAGAATGATTTATTTCAGCTTTTATTTCTTCAATCACATTCCCAGTGGGTCAGAAGTTTACATACACTCAATTAGTATTTGGTAGCATTGCCTTTAAATTGTTTAACTTGGGTCAAACATTTCGGGTAGCCTTCCACAAGCTTCCCACAATAAGTTGGGTGAATTTTGTCTCATTCCTCCTGACAGAGCTGGTGTACCTGAGTCAGGTTTGTAGGCCTCCTTGCTCGCAAACGCTTTTTCAGTTCTGCCCCAAAAAATTATATGGGATTGAGGTCAGGGCTTTGTGATGGCCACTCCAATACCTTGACTTTGTTGTCCTTAAGCCATTTTGCCACAACTTTCGAAGTATGCTTGGGGTCATTGTCCATTTGGAAGACCCATTTGCGACCAAGCTTTAACTTCCTGACTGATGTCTTGAGATGTTGCTTCAATATGTCCACATAATTTTCCATCCTCATGATGACATATATTTTGTGAAGTGCACCAGTCCCTCCTGCAGCAAAGCACCCCCAGAACATGATGATGCCACCCCCGTGCTTCACGGTTGATTGTTCTTCGGGTTGCAAGCATCCCCCTTTTTCCTCCAAACATAACGATGGTCGTTATGGCCAAACAGTTCTGTTATTGTTTCATCAGACCAGAGGACATTTCCCCAAAAAGTACGATCTTTGTCCACATGTGCAGTTGCAAACCGTAGTCTGGATTCTTTATGGCGGGTTTGGAGCAGTGGCTTCTTCCCTGCTGAGCGGCCTTTCAGGTTATGTCGATATAGGACTCATTTTTACTGTGGATATAGATACTTTTGTAACTGTTTCCTCCAGCAAGGTCATTTGCTGTTGTTCTGGGATTGATTTTCACACCAAAGTACGTTCATCTCTAGTAGACAGAATGCATCTCCTTCCTGAGCGGTATGACGGCTGTGTGTTCCCATGGTGTTTATACTTGCGTACTATTGTTTGTACAGATGAACGTGGGACCTTCAGGCATTTGGAAATTGCTTCCACGGATGAACTAGACATGTAGAGGCCTACAATTTTTTTCTGAGGTCTTGGATGATTTCTTTTGATTTTCCCATGATGTCAAGCAAAGAGGCACTGAGTTTGAAGGTCGGCCTTGAAATACATCCTCCTTTACACCTCCTCAAATGATGTCAATTAGCCTATCAGAAGCTTCTAAAGCCATGACATCATTTTCTGGAATTTTCCAAGCTGTTTAAACAGAGGGTTTGTAAACTTCTGACTCACTGGAATTGTGATACAATTATAAGTGAAATCATCTGTAAACAATTGTTGGAAAAACTACACGTGTCATGCACAAAGTAGATGTCCTAACTGACTTGCCAAAACAAAAGCTTGTTCATTTGTGGAGTGGTTGAAAAATGAGTTTTAATTACTCCAACCTAAGTGTATGTCAACTTCTGACTTCAACTGTAACACTCTGTATTTCCCGTTCTCCCTACATCTGCAAATAGTTCCGCTTCCCTGCCCGACACGCCGGGGCTGGTGCTCTTTCATTTAGAGCCAGAGATAAGGGTAGGCGAGAGGATATTACTTGTGGGGAGACACTAACTGAATTGGCTCCAGCGGGTCAAACACACCTAAATGACAGCTCACCCAGGACCCAGCAGGCATTTATCTAACTCGGAGGAGAAGCCATGGCTTGTCTGATGGGGTCGGGATATGTAGGGAAGACTGACTGACTGCTGGCTGGGTGTGTGTGGGGGCGGATGAAAATGATTAAATACATTGTGTGTTGCAGGGCCAGGGGCAGAAGCGGGGTTGCAAAACAAAGCATGCTCTCGTCTTTCGCCACGATCATGTGAGCCCATACGATGTGTGGGAAGGGGAGTAAACAAATCAACACGGATATGACCCACTGCTGGGGCATTCAGAGGGCCTGCGATGGAAGGAAGGAGGAGGCGGAGAGAGAGAGAGAGAGAGAGAGGTACACAGAGTGGTCTTCTTATATCTTATTTTCATTGAACACTTTAAGCCTTACTTTTTCCATTTCAGTCTCAGCTCTGGAGAAACAACATAGGGTTAGCAGTGCTAGCGCCTGGTTAATAGCCATTAGCAAACCATTGGCACACAAAGAACACACTAAAAACACTGCAGACTTGAACATAAGACCCATGAATGGCTGTCATAAGCCCTGCGGTCACCCCCTACATTGACTGGCACGTGTGTGCTACAGTGGTTGCTATTCCTCTCAGTTGAGGCTTGCATTTCATACAAAAACACTGGTTTAGCCTCCACTTTTCTATCCATCTGAAAGAGGCCCGATTTGAAATGTTATTGGTGAGTTTGCCACACTTCTCAGATGGCACCAGGAGACTGAATGAAATGTATTTCTAGTCGATTGACTGAAGAACGACTTCGCCCCTTTGATCGGGCCTCTGGGGAACCCAGCAACCCAGGTCCTATGTCGCATGCTTGAGATCACCTCCTGAGAGATCCCCCCTCCTGCTCCCTCTCTCCTCTCTCTCTCTCTCTCTCTCTCTCTCTCCCTCCCTCTCTCTCTCCCCCTCTCCTCTCTCTCTCTCTCTCTCCCTCTCTCCTCCACTCTCCCTCTCTCTCCCCTCTCTCTCCTCTCCCCTCTCCTCCACTCTCCCCTCTCTCCCTCTCTCCCCCTCTCCTCCACTCTCCCTCTCTCCCTCTCCTCCTCTCTCCCTCTCTCCCTCTCTCCTCCCTCTCTCCTCTCTCTCCCTCTCTCCCCCTCTCCTCCCTCTCCCTCTCTCTCCCTCTCTCTCCTCCCTCTCCCTCTCTCTCCCTCTCTCTCTCTCTCTCTCTCTCTCTCTCCCCTCTCCTCTCTCCCTCTCCTCTCTCCTCCTCTCTCCCTCTCCCTCTCTCCCTCTCTCTCCTCTCTCCTCCTCTCTCTCTCCCTCTCTCTCTCTCTCTCTCTCTCTCTCTCTCTCCCTCTCTCCCTCTCTCCCTCTCTCTCCCTCTCCCCTCTCTCCCCCTCTCCCCCTCTCCTCTCTCTCTCTCTCCCTCTCTCTCCTCCTCTCTCCTCTCTCTCCCTCCTCCCCTCTCTCCCTCTCCCTCCCTCTCTCCTCTCTCTCTCTCCTCTCTCCCCCTCTCCCTCTCTCTCCTCTCTCTCTCCCTCTCTCCCCTCTCCTCCACTCTCCCTCTCTCTCTCCCTCTCCCTCCTCCTCTCCCTCCCTCTCTCTCCTCTCTCTCTCTCTCTCTCCCTCTCTCCCCCTCTCCTCCCTCTCCCTCTCCCTCCCTCTCTCTCTCTCCCTCTCTCCCCCTCTCCCTCTCTCTCCCTCTCCCTCCCTCCCTCTCTCTCTCTCTCTCTCTCTCTCTCTCTCTCCCTCTCTCCCCCTCTCCTCCTCTCTCCCCCTCTCCTCCCTCTCTCTCTCTCCCTCTCTCCCCTCTCCTCCCTCTCTCCTCTCCCTCTCCCTCTCTCTCTCTCTCTCTCTCTCTCTCTCTCTCTCTCTCCTCCTCTCTCCCTCTCCCCTCTCTCTCTCTCTCTCCCTCTCTCCCCTCTCCTCCTCTCTCCCTCTCTCTCTCCTCTCTCCCCTCTCCTCCTCTCTCTCTCTCTCTCTCTCTCTCTCTCTCTCTCTCTCTCTCTCTCTCTCTCTCTCTCTCTCTCTCTCTCTCTCTCCTCCTCTCTCTCCTCTCTCTCTCTCTCTCTCCCTCTCCCCCTCTCTCTCCCCTCCCTCTCTCTCTCTCTCTCCCCCTCTCTCTCCCTCTCTCTCTCTCTCTCTCTCTCTCCCTCTCTCTCTCTCTCTCTCTCTCTCTCTCCCTCTCTCCCTCTCTCCCCCCCTCTCCCCCTCTCCTCTCCTCCACTCTCCCTCTCCCTCCCTCCCTCTCTCTCCCTCTCCTCCACTCTCACTCTCTCTCTCTCCCTTAACATCGCACCCTTTGAGAGGTTAGGACTTCAGATAAACATGGATGAAATCACTATGGAGGGGAAAACAACATAAAACTTCCTCATCTTTGAAGCTAGATCTGCAATCTCTCCACACACCAAAAAAAATGAAATCGGTCACTTGTGAGTAATTACCCAGTGGTGAAGACGTGATTGACGTGGCTGCAGATTCGGCGTCTCCGTGGAATCAGGCCAACGCGTCTCTTCCTAGGGGAGGGCCAGTCGATGGCACGTGGGGGTCCAATGGCGCTCTCCTTCTCTCCTCAGAGGGTGGACCTATGAGGGGAAGTGAGGAGGGTCAGAGAGGCACATCAAACATCTGTCATTTTGGCATTTTCAATTATTGGATTTGGGCCGCGTGCCAATGGAGAAGCCCTCCTATCAAAACCAATGACATACAGACATGCAAAAGCATGCTTTTCTATGTGTTCAGTCCTTAATCGTACGAGAGAGAGAGAGAGAGAGAGAGAGAGGGAGAGTGGAGGAGAGGGGGAGAGAGGGGGAGAGAGAGAGAGAGAGGAGAGAGAGAGAGAGAGAGAGAGAGAGAGAGAGAGGGAGGGAGAGGGAGAGGGAGAGTGGAGGAGAGACCGGATAGGTGCAGTGAAATGTGTTGTTTTACAGGGTCAGCTATAGTAGTACGGTGCCCCAGGAGTAAAGGATGGTTAAGTGCCCTGCTCAAGGAAGAGAGAGAGACTGGCTCCACCAGTCCCATCATCCCGTTATAGGGTGTTTCTTATCAGCAGCCAGCACGCGCCCCCCTCCTCATACTGGCTGCTGGGGAGCTGAACACTGAGCCCTGGCTGTCAGTAGGAAACAGAGAAACAGAGAGGCGGATAGGGGAAGAATGCCAATGAGCGTGGTCCCCTGGCCGAGCCAGCTCTGAGATTTCATTACTCCCCCAGACGGGGATATAGCGCTGGCCTGTGGAGCACTTCGACCCGTTCCAAGTCTGATAGCCATGTTAACATGCAACAGGAGCCCTCTCCTTACTCGCCTTAACACACGCCCACCGCCCCCAGACGACCGACCTTTACAAACATCGATAACTGCACAAATCCCATTTGATTTGGCCCCTCCTTGAAGGTTTGGGAGTAAAATGCCTGGAAACGACGGCTAAGAGGGAGATAAGAGATATACTTTGGGGGAGGTTAGGCAGTTACCAGGTCTGTGTTAAGGTGTGTCGAGCTCTCTAATACATCTGTGTGGGGAAGAAAGGTTAGAGGTGACCAAAATTGAGTGCACTCCCAAAGAGTTCAAACAGAGCCATAAAAGTTTAATGCACAGCTGGCAGCTAGCAGCCCGGCAGAAAAAGGTGAGTGAGATGAGCTATTTTCAAAGCTGTATTAAAGTTTTAGGTGGAAGAAAAAAAGGTGTTTCTGTTCAGAATCCTTGTCTTCCTCTCCAACTTTGCACATTCTATCTTCTATTATCTGCCGTGTTTGGAGACATGTCATAATGTTCCATACCTCAGACTTGGCAAAATGCTAACTAGCAGCAGAGACCCTCTCAAGAGTCGGGGAGAGGAATCAAGAAGATAGCTCACACTGGTTGTCACTTAACTCTGAGTGACAAGAAGCAGGGAAGCTTTCATTTTCCAATCTCCCCCAAAGAATCACCCCTAGAACATATTTTTTATTTTTTATTTTACACTTCATTGGAACAAATGAAATCTCTCTTTGGTAACACTGGTATTATACATATTTAATCAGGGAAGCCTGATCCGATTATAAATCTTTGGAAAACAAAAACATGGCTGATATCGATGAACTACTACACACGCCCACGGTAATAATGACCAGAGGTGGGAAGTGAAGGAAAGAGGGAATGACAGGGAGAGACGAAGACAGGGAGGGAAAATGAGAGAGAGAAGCAGGAGTAGAGTAAGGCAATACACACTTCAAAACGTCCCTCTACATATTCTATCCCCTGTCCCTTACATTACTGGATGTCTTCTCTTTACCCTCATATCTCCACTCCCCCACCACTCACCATCAATCCATCCATCCATCACCCAGGGCCCCTGAGCGTTTAGCTGACTAAAATCGGCGTAACATGTCTTAAAAGATACCATCTGGGCACCCTTTCAAAGAGCAGGAGGAAGAGGGCAGAGGATGTCAACGCATCCATCAACTAGTTGAACCAAAGAACATGTGGCTGAGAGAGCGCAACAGTAAAAACCACTCAGGCAACCCACCGGACGCCCTATTCCCTCCACCAGGAAGAGGCCTCAGAGTTCAGTCACGAACCGAGGAGACAGAGTCACTAGTCGCTTTGGATAGGACACCACGCTGAAGTGGCTTCTTTCACAACACAACGCCAATTCATCATCCACACTGTTAACCCCCCTGTCACTTCCCCTCTGCCCGGATAATGAAGTGTTTTGTCACTGGAAATTGGTGTCCGTTCATTCAGATAAGCTTCAACAACGTTCCGGGAGCATGAAATAGCTTGTGATGGGGGTCGGGGTGACGTGGAGGGTTGACTTGATTGGTATGGGGCAAATTCATTGGAATTCAATCACTTTTTGACAGCATCCTTTTTAATATAAACAAAATATTCCATACATGTTTGCCCATGGAAGAAGGGTGAAGTGACTTTTTGGACCTGAATGCCCCCCACAAAAAAAATGACCAGGCAAGTCAGCTAAGAACAAATTCTTATTGACCATGACAACCTACACCGGCCAAATGACGCTGGGCCAATTATTCAACCATGCTGGTCATTTATGAACATTTGAACATCTTGGCCACGTTCTGTTATAATCTCCACCCGGCACAGCCAGAAGAGGACTGGCCACCCCACATATGCTCACTCTAATTCTCTCTTTCTTTCTCTCTCTCGGAGGACCTGAGCCCTAGGACCGTGCCCCAGGACTACCTGACATGATGGCTCCTTGCTGTCCCCAGTCCACCTGACTGTGCTGCTGCTCCAGTTTCAACTGTTCTGCCTTATTATTATTCGACCATGCTGGTCATTTATGAACATTTGAACATCTTGGTCATGTTCTGTTATAATCTCTACCCGGCACAGCCAGAAGAGGACTGGCCACCCCACATAGCCCGGTTCCTCTCTAGGTTTCTTCCTAGGTTTTGGCCTTTCTAGGGAGTTTTTCCTAGCCACCGTGCTTTTACACCTGCATTGTTTGCTGTTTGGGGTTTTAGGCTGGGTTTCTGTACAGCACTTTGAGATATCAGCTGATGTACGAAGGGCTATATAAATAAATTTGATTTGATTTGATTTGATATGCGCCCTACTAGACTCCAATCACGGCCGTTTGTTATTTTTTAAACATTTATTTATTTCACCTTTATTTAACCAGGTAGTCTAGTTAAGAACAAGTTCTCATTTATAACTGGCCAAGAATAAAGCAAAGCAGTTCGACACATACAACAACACAGAGTTACACACAGAATAAACAAACATACAGTCAATAATACAGTAGAAAAAAATCTATATACAGTGTGTGCAAATGAGGTAAGTTAAGGGAGGTAAGGCAATAAATAGGCCATGGTGGCGAAGTAATTACAATATATCAATTAAACACTGGAGTGATTGATGTGCAGAAGATGAATGTGCAAGTGGAGATACTGGGGTGCAAAGGAGCAAGATAAATAAATAAATAAATAAAGTATGGGGATGAGGTAGTTGGATGGGCTATGTACAGGTGCAGTGATCTGTGAGCTGCTCTGACAGCTGGTGCTTAAATCTAGTGAGGGAGATATGAGTCTCCAGCTTCAGTGATTTTTGCAGTTCATTCCAGTTATCGTTCCAATTATACCACCTGGATTCGAATCAGAGTGATGCCTCAAGAACTGAGATACAGCGCCTTAGACCGCTGCGCCACTCGGGAGCCCAAATATTTTACATTCAAGAGATAAAGGTGCTTAAATTTGACCCATTTTACATACCTCGCCATACCATGAGACATACATGTCTTCATCACTGGAAAATATAGGTTTGAGTTTGATATCATTTAAAAGTTTCGAGTTTTTTTGTTACCATATCTTGGAGAAAAGAAAATTCTGCAAATTGTCATTTTGAAACCTTCAATTGTCACAACAATCTCCACATTTTATCATATTGACATACAGTATGTTGTAGCTTAAACAATTTAGCAAAATCTGAGGTTTTGTGTTGTGCCTGCCACCGGTTGAGACACAACATGCTCTTGTAAAATAAGGTCTAAGTTACAACATATGTGAATATCAAAAGAATCACAGTAAATGTGCTTTTAGATAACTGAAGTTAAATGTTTTTTAAAAAAGTCATACTTTTAAAAATAATAATTTGCAAAAAGTTGTTTGTAAACTTATTTTCAACCGTTTATATTTTCCAGTGATGACGACATGGATGGCTCATGGTATGGTGGGGTATGTAAAATAGGTAAACCTAGAGCACCTTAAACTCTTGAATGTTTTGGCATTCAAGAGAAAAAAAAGTCCCTCTCTAACGAGTGCGCTGAGAGTCGGGAAGCAAGTTCAGGGAGTGAGTGTTTTCATAAATAAACCAAACCAAAAACACGAAACACAAACAACGCACCGACATGAAAACAGAGTCAATAACACCTGTGGAAAGAACCAAGGGGAGGGACAGATATAGGGAAGATAATCAAGGAGGTGATGGAGTCCAGGTGAGTGTCATGAGGCGCTGGTGTGCGAGACGATGGTGACAGGTGTGCGGGATAATCAGCAGCCTGATGACCTAGAGCCCGGAGAGGGAGTATACGTGACAGTATCCTCTCCACTCCAGCCGCAGGACGCCATCAAAGGGAACGAACCCGGGGATCAGGAGTGGACAGGTCACCCCTGCTGATGTGCGGGAACCTGTCACGCCAGCTGAGGCACGGGAACCTGTCGAGTCAGCTGGGTGTGCAGGAACCTGACAGACCGTTTGAAGCAGGGGAGCCTGGCGATCCGGCTGAGGCATGAAAGCCTGACGAGTCGGCTGAGGCAGGGGAGCCTGGCGATCCGGCTGAGGCATGAAAGCCTGACGAGTCGGCTGAGGCAGGGGAGCCTGGCGATCCGGCTGAGGCATGAGAGCCTGTAGCGGTTCCCGGACCCGACGTCATTTATTCGGACACAAAAAAAAGGCACTCCCTGATGCTTCCCTTAGGTGAGGTGTTATTCTGTAACGGGTGCGCTCAGAGTCGGGAAGCAAGTTCAGGGAGTGAGTGTTTTAATAAATAAACCAAATAGAAGATAATCAAGGAGGTGATGGAGTCCAGGTGAGTGTCATGAGGCGCTGGTTCGCGAGACGATGGTGACAGGTGTGCGGGATAATCAGCAGCCTGATGACCTAGAGGCCGGAGAGGGAGTATACGTGACAATCTGGGCATTTCTACCATGGGCAAATATGGATGGAAGGTTTCATTCAAATCAAAAAGAGTGCTGTCAAAAAGTGATTGAATTCAAATTAATTTAGTGGGCTATTACACAGAGGCCACAACAACTAAAAAACTGACCAGCACACAGACATGAGCACCTGGCCTGATGTAGGAGAGGGATCACACTCACACACACACACACACACAAACCAAGTGTGCTCCAATGCTCTTTTTGACAGTGAGAGAGCCTGTGATTTCTGATCATACAGCAGAATTTATGTAGACAGAGCAGCCTCGCTTCAGAGAAAAAGAGAGAAGAAGATAGAGAGAAGAAACAGAGATGAAGAACAGAGAGAGAAAGAAGCAGCTGGCTGTCAAGCAGCAGCAGCTCTGGCCCAGCCCTTCCCATTAAGACGGGCTGTGTGAAATGAGAGCTGTAGCACCGGGAGAGCCTGCTGTCAGCCTCACTTAGTCCAGCCCACGTCAATGGTCCCATGGCAGGCCCCAGCCTCACAGCAGTGGTCCCATGGCAGGCCCCAGCCTCACAGCAGTGTGCTAACATAATAATACACACCTTAGCCACAGCTACAGTACACTAGTTAGGCCTGGATGAGCCATAAATGTACACACTAGTGTTACAGCACTATGTGGCAACGGTTTATTTTAAAATCATTTCATGAGTACATTTGGTCAATTGATTTGGTTGATAGTACAACAAAGAATCAATACTTCATCCAACATTTAAGATGGCAGAGTCTATCGTTACCTAATTGCAGGTATACTCCGGGCAATTTAGGTTATAAAGGAATGGGGTCCTTATTGTAGGATCAAGAGGTAGAGCGTAACTGTAGCTCAGTTGGTAGAGCATGGCGCTTGTAACGCCAGGGTAGTGGGTTCGTTCCCCGGGACCACCCATACGTAGAATGTATGCACACATGACTGTAAGTCGCTTTGGATAAAAGCGTCTGCTAAATGGCATATATTATTATTATTATTATTATTATATACAGTATTTAGTTGTGGTCTGTAGACATGGGGGATGCTTAGTTCCCTATCTTTATCTACTTACTTCGTTAGCCAACTTGATGTCATGCCAAACAACTTGATGAATGTACTTTATAAACACTCAGGCTACAATTTATCCACCCACACAACTATTTATCTAACACATAATTCAAACACATATGCTCTAAACAAGAAGTGACTACAACTACATACACCAGTATTAAGTCCATAGAGAACTGGAGGGAGCATCTGACCCTGTGTCTTAACCTTTCTTATCCACAGCAGTCAGAGAAGAGAGGGAGATAATGCCAAAGAAAAAAATGGCCCCTCTAGCGTAACGGGCAGTATTGTGCCCAGCAAGGTGGCATCTCAGGAAGCCATCTTCATTACTGTGTCCTTGCTTCCCTCTCGCCAACCTCATCACCACGGTTACATTATTCATGCTCACACATGGCAGGGACCCTGCCCAAGGAGGTTAAGTGAGGATTTTTCAGCTGCTCAGGGGTAGGTGTGTGTGTGTGTGTCTGCCCTTATTCCTTATGCGTGCTGTGTTGCATCTTTCTTCGCCACATGCCTCCAGGATCACCTTGAGTGGGCACGGTGCCGGGTGTGTCAGGGTCTGCTGCTGAAGCTATTGCCACACAGCATAACAAGCCAGTAGGACACTTTGCCTGAACCCTGGGCAGTTCAACTTCCAAATGGGAGGGAGACATTTTGAATGCTGTACATGAACCCAGTCAAACGTGAATGCTTTGGCCACATGCCTCCAAGAGCTCTGGGGGTCTTTGGGGGTTAAGTGTTTTGATGGCTTGCAAGTCATCTTATCTGACAATGAACCCAGGCTGCAGTATATATAATCTGGACCGTAGTGTATATAACCCAGACTGTAGTGTATATAACCCAGACTGTAGTGTAGATAACCCAGACTGTAGTGTATATAACCCAGACTGTAGTGTAGATAACCCAGGCTGTAGTGTATATAACCTAGACTGTAGTGTATATAACCCAGACTGTAGTGTATATAACCCAGACTGTAGTGTATATAACCCAGACTGTAGCGTATATAACCTAGACTGTAGCGTATATAACCCAGACTGTAGTGTATATAACCCAGACTGTAGTGTACATAACCCAGACTGTAGTGTATATAATCCAGACCGTAGTGTATATAACCCAGACTGTAGTGTATATAACCCAGACTGTAGTGTATATAACCCAGGCTGTAGTGTATATAACCCAGACTGTAGTGTATATAACCCAGACTGTAGTGTAGATAACCCAGACTGTAGTGTATATAACCCAGGCTGTAGTGTATATAATCCAGACTGTAGTGTATATAACCCAGACTGTAGTGTATCTAACCCAGACTGTAGTGTATATAACCCAGACTGTAGTGTATATAACCCAGACTATAGTGTATATAACCCAGGCTGTAGTGTGTATAACTCAGACTGTAGTGTAGATAACCCAGGCTGTAGTGTATATAACCCAGGCTGTAGTGTATATAACCCAGACTGTAGTGTATATAACCCAGACTGTAGTGTAGATAACCCAGACTGTAGTGTAGATAACCCAGACTGTAGTGTATATAACCCAGGCTGTAGTGTAGATAACCCAGGCTGTAGTGTATATAACCCAGGCTGTAGTGTAGATAACCCAGACTGTAGTGTAGATAAACCAGGCTGTAGTGTATATAACCCAGACTGTAGTGTAGATAACCCAGACTGTAGTGTATATAACCCAGACTGTAGCGTATATAACCTAGACTGTAGCGTATATAACCCAGACTGTAGCGTATATAACCCAGACTGTAGTGTATATAACCCAGACTGTAGTGTATATAATCCAGACCGTAGTGTATATAACCCAGACTGTAGTGTATATAACCCAGACTGTAGTGTATATAACCCAGGCTGTAGTGTATATAACCCAGACTGTAGTGTATATAACCCAGACTGTAGTGTAGATAACCCAGACTGTAGTGTATATAACCCAGGCTGTAGTGTATATAATCCAGACTGTAGTGTATATAACCCAGACTGTAGTGTATCTAACCCAGACTGTAGTGTATATAACCCAGACTGTAGTGTATATAACCCAGACTGTAGTGTATATAACCCAGACTATAGTGTATATAACCCAGGCTGTAGTGTGTATAACTCAGACTGTAGTGTAGATAACCCAGGCTGTAGTGTATATAACCCAGGCTGTAGTGTATATAACCCAGACTGTAGTGTATATAACCCAGACTGTAGTGTAGATAACCCAGACTGTAGTGTAGATAACCCAGACTGTAGTGTATATAACCCAGGCTGTAGTGTAGATAACCCAGGCTGTAGTGTATATAACCCAGGCTGTAGTGTAGATAACCCAGACTGTAGTGTAGATAAACCAGGCTGTAGTGTATATAACCCAGACTGTAGTGTAGATAACCCAGACTGTAGTGTAGATAACCCAGACTGTAGTGTAGATAACCCAGGCTGTAGTGTATATAACCCAGACTGTAGTGTATATAACCCAGACTGTAGTGTAGATAACCCAGACTGTAGTGTATATAACCCAGACTGTAGTGTAGATAACCCAGACTGTAGTGTAGATAATCCAGACTGTAGTGTATATAACCCAGACTGTAGTGTATCTAACCCAGACTGTAGTGTATATAACCCAGACTGTAGTGTATATAACCCAGACTATAGTGTATATAACCCAGACTGTAGCGTATATAACCTAGACTGTAGCGTATATAACCCAGACTGTAGTGTATATAACCCAGACTGTAGTGTATATAACCCAGACTGTAGTGTATATAATCCAGACCGTAGTGTATATAACCCAGACTGTAGTGTATATAACCCAGACTGTAGTGTATATAACCCAGGCTGTAGTGTATATAACCCAGACTGTAGTGTATATAACCCAGACTGTAGTGTAGATAACCCAGACTGTAGTGTATATAACCCAGGCTGTAGTGTATATAATCCAGACTGTAGTGTATATAACCCAGACTGTAGTGTATCTAACCCAGACTGTAGTGTATATAACCCAGACTGTAGTGTATATAACCCAGACTATAGTGTATATAACCCAGGCTGTAGTGTGTATAACTCAGACTGTAGTGTAGATAACCCAGGCTGTAGTGTATATAACCCAGACTGTAGTGTATATAACCCAGACTGTAGTGTAGATAACCCAGACTGTAGTGTAGATAACCCAGACTGTAGTGTATATAACCCAGGCTGTAGTGTAGATAACCCAGGCTGTAGTGTATATAACCCAGGCTGTAGTGTAGATAACCCAGACTGTAGTGTAGATAAACCAGGCTGTAGTGTATATAACCCAGACTGTAGTGTAGATAACCCAGACTGTAGTGTAGATAACCCAGACTGTAGTGTAGATAACCCAGGCTGTAGTGTATATAACCCAGACTGTAGTGTATATAACCCAGACTGTAGTGTAGATAACCCAGACTGTAGTGTATATAACCCAGACTGTAGTGTAGATAACCCAGACTGTAGTGTAGATAATCCAGACTGTAGTGTATATAACCCAGACTGTAGTGTATCTAACCCAGACTGTAGTGTATATAACCCAGACTGTAGTGTATATAACCCAGACTATAGTGTATATAACCCAGGCTGTAGTGTATATAACTCAGACTGTAGTGTAGATAACCCAGGCTGTAGTGTATAGACCCCAGGCTGTAGTGTATATAACCCAGGCTGTAGTGTATATAACCCAGACTGTAGTGTAGATAACCCAGACTGTAGTGTAGATAACCCAGGCTGTAGTGTATATAACCCAGGCTGTAGTGTAGATAACCCAGACTGTAGTGTAGATAAACCAGGCTGTAGTGTATATAACCCAGAATGTAGTGTAGATAACCCAGGCTGTAGTGTATATAACCCAGACTGTAGTGTATATAACCCAGACTGTAGTGTAGATAACCCAGACTGTAGTGTATATAACCCAGACTGTAGTGTAGATAACCCAGGCTGTAGTGTATATAATCCAGACTGTAGTGTATATAACCCAGACTGTAGTGTATATAACCCAGACTGTAGTGTAGATAACCCAGGCTGTAGTGTATATAATCCAGACTGTAGTGTATATAACCCAGGCTGTAGTGTATATAACCCAGACTGTAGTGTAGATAACCCAGACTGTAGTGTAGATAACCCAGGCTGTAGTTGTCAAGGATCCTACTGGAACTGTGTTATTACTCACACCTGGTCCCCATCCCCATTGATTAGTAATTGAATGAATGTGCCCTTTGTTCACCATTGTCGTGTCGATTATTGTTACAATGTCCGTTGGTCGTGTGAGTACCTGTGCTGTGTTGTTTTGGCTTTCGTGCCACTGGTATTGTGCAGATGATTACGGGTTTGGTCCCATGTGGTATCATTGTGCGCCCCATGTATTTATTCGAGGTACTCCAAGATATTTTGTTTGGGTTTCAACCCTGTGTGTTGTATACGTGTTTGTTTGGTCTTTGTCCCCGTGCCTTTACATAGCATGCTGTAATTTGGGTCAATTAAAACCCCTATTGCGCATTCCTGCGCCTGTCTCCCGATCCCTTATAACCAGCGTGACAGTAGTGCATATAACCCAGGCTGTAGTGTATATAACCCAGGCTGTAGTGTATATAACCTAGGCTGTAGTGTATATATACACCTGTTCTGAAAGAGCCCAGGCTGTAGTGTATATGCACACCCAGGGGAATGCAGAGAGATACTGGCAGTGTCCCAAATGTCACTCTATTCCCATAGTGCACCCACAGGGCTCTGGTCAAAAGTAGCACACTATGTAGGGAATAGGGTGTCATTTGGGACACATTGGCTGTATCTAGCAGCATGTACTCAGCAGCTCCTGCTGATATCGCATCTTTAAGCTCCAGAAGCCACAAAACGTTATGGCTATTCATGAATAATTATGATGACACCCTGTGTCATTTCTCCTTAAGATCATCCATCTTTGATTCCAATGCCCATAAACACCACCATTAAATCTGCTTTAAACTACTTTTAAAGTGCTTCTATGACACAGTAGGAGATTGAGCACCGTTTTAACTGAGCATCAGCAACCCATTTAGCTTGCAAGCCATGCACCGCACTGCCTACGATTTGGTCAACCCTAGTAGCTTCGTTTTATTTCCTTGGCCCATTGATTCCTCAAAGAGGCTGTGGTGCATATGTGTTTACTTCAGAGCAAGTCTGGGAGCCGTGGGAAGAAATAAACTCTCATTCCTCACTCTCTGTGCAAAGCATCCTTACGTTTCCTTTAAGGATAAAGTGCATACAGTGCCTTGCAAAAGTATTCATCCCCCTTGGTTTTTAAATATTGTGTTGCATTACAACCTGTAATTTAAATTGATTTTTATTTGGATTTCATGTCATGGACATACACAAAATAGTCCAAAGTGAAATTTAAAAAATGACTTGTTTCAAAAAAAAATTAAACAACAAAAAAGGGAAAAGTGGTGCATGCATATGTATTCACTCCCTTTGCAATGAAGCCCCTAAACAAGATCTGGTGCAACCAACAACCTTCAGAGGTCACATAATTAGTTAAATAAAATCCACCTGTGTGCAATCTAAGTGTCACATGATCTGTCACATGACCTCAGTATATACAGTTGATGTCGGAAGTTTACATACACTTAGGTTGGAGTCATTAAAACTCGTTTTTCAACCTCTCCACACATTTCTTCTTAACAAACTATAGTTTTGGCAAGTCGTTTAGGACATCTACTTTGTGCATGACACAAGTAATCTTTCCAACAATTGTTTACAGACAGATTATTTCACTTATAATTCACTGTATCACAATTCCAGTGTGTAAGAAGTTTACATACACTAAGTTGACTGTGCCTTTAAACAGCTTGGAAAATTACTCAAAATTATGTCATGGCTTTAGAAGCTTCTGAGAGGATAATTGACATAATTTGAGTCAACTGGAGGTGTACCTGTGGATGTATTTCAAGGCCTACCTTCAAACTCAGTGCCTCTTTGCTTGACATCATGGGAAAATCAAAAGAAATCAGCCAAGACCTCAGAGAAACAATTGTAGACCTCCACAAGTTTGGTTCATACTTGGAAGCAATTTCCAAATGCCTGAAGGTACCACATTCATCTGTACAAACAATAGTACGCAAGTATAAACACCATGGAACCACGCAGCTGTCATACCTCTCAGGAAGGAGATCTGTTCTGTCTCCTAGAGATGAATGTACTTTGGTGTGAAAAGTGAAAATCAATCCTAGAACAACAGCAAAGTACCTTGTGAAGATCCTGGAGGAAACAGGTACAAAAGTATCTATATCCACAGTAAAACTAGTCCTATATCGACGTAACCTGAAAGGCCGCTCAGCAAGGAAGGAGCCACGGCTCTCTAAAACCGCCATAAAAAGCCAGACTACGGTTTGCAACTGCACATGGGGACAAAGATCGTACTTTTTGGAGAAATGTCCTCTGGTCTGATGAAACAAAAATAGAACTGTTTGGCCATAATTGCTTGTGTCATGCACAAAGTAGATGTCCTAACTGACAAGTTTTAATGACTCCAACCTAAGTGTATGTAAACTTCTGACTTCAACTGTATGTACACTACCGATCAAAGGTTTTAGAACACCTTCTCAATCAAGGGATTTTCTTTATATGTAGTATTTTCTACATTGTGGAATAATAGTGACGACGACAACACTATGAAATAACACATTGAATCATGTAGTAACTAAAAAAGTGTTAAATCAAAATATATTTGTTTTTCTTCAAATAGCCTCCCTTTTCCTTGGGGCTGTTTTCTGTATACCCCCCTACCTTGTCGCAACACAACTGATTGGCTTAAATGCAATAAGAAGGAAAGAAATTCCACAAATTAACTTTTAAGAAGGCACACCTGTTAATTGAAATGCATTCCAGGTGACTACCTCATGAAGCTGGTTGAGAGATTGCCAAGATTGTGCAAAGCTGTCATCAAGGCAAATGGTGGCTATTTGAAGAATCTCAAGTATAAAATATACAGTATTTTGATTTGTTTAACACTTTTTTGGTTACTACATGATTCCATATGGGTTATTTCATATTTTTGATGTCTTCACTATTATTCTACAATGTTGAAAAAAGTAAAAATGACGAAAAACCTTTGAATGAGTAAATGTTCTAAAACTAGTCCTGTATTAGTGGACCAATATAGTTGTCTGTAGCGTGGGCAAAAACTGTAGGATTAGTTTTTAATCATTTTAACCTGTTTTCCTATATTTCCAGTGTAGCTAGGCTGTCTGAACATGATTATTTCATTGTTTTGAGGTCTTCACTATAATTATATTATGAAAACCCCTTGAATGAGTAGGTGTTCTAAAACTTTTGACCGGTAGTGTATATTTCTTAAAGAGCTTGCAGCACCCTCAGAACCCCTACATCCCGTGGTTCTGCCTAGAGTAAATTGTTGATACTCTATGCTTAAAATCCATTCACTGGGAAATGTAAAAAATATTTAATTTCAATTCAATTCAATGTTTTTACAATTCCAATTCAACTTAAATTCTCCATGTTACGAGTGAATTCAAAAATGTCATTGAAATTGACCCCAACCCTGATGCCAATACAAGTGGGGGAGCTGAGATGGCAAGTTTGGAGGTCAGAAGTTTGAGACAGGGATCTATATATCCGGACTAGCGTTTGGTTCAATTGCATGGTGCATCGATGCATGGACATTGGCCATGACCCCTGACTTTGTGTAGACGACGGTCATTCTTCTCGGCGGTTAGCAGGACTGGTACGGTGAACCAGTGATACTAGTGGTTTGAAAGAGACTTACTGGAGCTCACTGCTGGGCTGACTCATATTCATGTCAAATCAAATCAAATTGTAATAGTCACATGTGCCGAATACAACAGACCTTACCGTGAAATGCTTACTTACGAGCCCATAACCAACAATGCAGTTTACATCTTAAAAAAGAAAAAAAGTAATACACACTGCTCAAAAAAATAAAGGGAACACTAAAATAACACATCCTAGATCTGAATGAATGAAATATTCTTATTAAATACTTTTTTCTTTACATAGTTGAATGTGCTGACAACAAAATCACACAAAAATGATCAATGGAAATCAAATTTATCAACCCATGGAGGTCTGGATTTGGAGTCACACTCAAAATTAAAGTGGAAAACCACACTACAGGCTGATCCAAATTTAATGTAATGTCCTTAAAACAAGTCAAAATGAGGCTCAGTAGTGTGTGTGGCCTCCACATGCCTGTATGACCTCCCTACAACGCCTGGGCATATTCCTGATGAGGCGGCGGATGGTCTCCTGAGGGATCTCCCCCCAGACCTGGACAAAAGCATCCGCCAACTCCTGGACAGTCTGTGGTGCAACGTGGCGTTGGTGGATGGAGCGAGACATGATGTCCCAGATGTGCTCAATTGGATTCAGGTCTGGGGAACGGGCGGGCCAGTCCATAGCATCAGTGCCTTCCTCTTGCAGGAACTGCTGACACACTCCAGCCACATGAGGTCTAGCATTGTCTTGCATTAGGAGGAACCCAGGGCCAACCGCACCAGCTTATGGTCTCACAAGGGGTCTGAGGATCTCATCTCGGTACCTAATGGGAGTCAGGCTACCTCTGGCGAGCACATGGAGGGCTGTGTGGCCCCCCAAAGAAATGCCACCCCACACCATGACTGACCCACTGCCAAACCGGTCATGCTGGAGGATGTTGCAGGCAGCAGAACGTTCTCCACAGCGTCTCCAGTGTTCTCAGTGTGAACCTGCTTTCATCTGTGAAGAGCACAGGGCGCCAGTGGCGAATCTGCCAATCTTGGTGTTCTCTGGCAAATGCCAAACGTCCTGCACGGTGTTGGGCTGTAAGCACAACCCCCACCTGTGGACGTCGGGCCCTCATACCATCCTCATGGGTGGTATGCACATTTGTGGCCTGCTGGAGGTCATTTTGCAGGGCTCTGGCAGTGCTCCTCCTGCTCCTCCTTGCACAATGGCAGAGGTAGCGGACCTGCTGCTGGGTTGTTGCCCACCTACGGCCTCCTCCACATCTCCTGATGTACTGGCCTGTCTCCTGGTAGCGCCTCCATGCTCTGGACACTACGCTGACAGACACAGCAAACCTTCTTGCCACAGCTCGCATTGATGTTCAATCCTGGATGAGCTGCACTACCTGAGCCACTTGTGTGGGTTGTAGACTCCGTCTCATGCTACCACTAGAGTGAAAGCACCGCCAGCATTCAAAAGTGACCAAAACATCAGCCAGGACGCATAGGTACTGAGAAGGGGTCTGTGGTCCCCACCTGCAGAACCACTCCTTTATTGGGGGGGTGTCTTGCTAAATGCCTATAATTTCCACCTGTTGTCTATTCCATTTGCACAACAGCATGTGAAATTTATTGTCAATCAGTGTTGCTTCCTAAGTGGACAGTTTTATTTCACAGAAGTGTGATTGACTTGGAGTTACATTGTGTTGTTTAAGTGTTCCCTTTATTTTTTTTGAGCAGTGTATATATATATATATATAAAACGAATAACAAATAAAAGTAACAAGTAATTAAAGAGCAGCAGTTAAATAACAATAGCGAGACTATATACAGGAGGGTACCAGTACAGAGTCAATGTGCGGGGGCACTGGTCCTAATGCTATGATGGAACAGCCCTATTCTTACAAATTGACTGATATTGTATGGAGAAAAACTAAATGGCAGGCCTACAGCATATTATCCATAATCTCCATTAAATGATGGTCTTTCTTTTCATTATGGTGTTTCTTTTCATATAACTAGCACCAGTACTTCTTAATTTGTTGTCCTCTGCTTAATACAAATCAGCACAAGGATATTGTTATCATATAATATCAATACAAGACTTCAATATAGGAATGTGTTGGTGTGGAGACTATGACATTAGGCTGAAAATAGAAGTAGTCATGAGAAACGTCTGCAAACATGTTTCTTCTTCCCTTGGCTGGCGAAACGTACTGAAAAATGACCTGTCAGCCCCACATCTATCAAGCAGAATAGTATGCCTTCACAGGAGAGGCTATTACCACCATTGAAAGACTGTCTTAATAAACGTTTCGCACACACGCTCACATTTACAGTTTCTTTCTTCTGTTTCCTTTCATGAGTCTTATCCAATCATGGCTGTCAGGTCAAATTTAAATAGAGCCCAGCTCAGTTATCATGAGAGCCTACCCACACTGCTGGATTAGCTGTGGACAAGAGGAGACAGAGAGGAGGATCTTGTCCTTGCTGTGAAGTGTATGGCATTCTGCTGGGTGCCACTAAAGGCTTGATGTTCACAAATTTCATGGCCACTATTCTCTCCACAAATCACAGATTATCTGTCCCTTCCTCCTCTCCCCCCTCCTACCCCTCGGATGTTCCCTGCTCGGAGCCTTCCGCTTTTACATTGAGGTCCTTGAGGTGCCTGTGTTAAATGTTCGGCGGCCGTAGCAGAGGGCTAAGTGTGCGCTGAGTTATGTTGACAGAAACATTGCTTCACGGGAGCAACCCCTGCCTCCTTCCTCCTGCACCACCCCCATCCCTTTCATAGTGACATTTCGGGAATGAATGATACTGTATTTAGGGGCCAGATGGAATTTCACTTGAGCAATGAAATGACCCATTGTTAAAGGAAAGGAAAACGAATGCAATCAAGCCATTGATTTTCAGACAGAAAATGTCCATGCGGTGATCCATTGGAGGCAATAAATCCAGTGTATAAATAAGAAGGTTCTGCCTTTGTGCTAAGCCTATAACAGTACAGAGAAACAGATGTTCTACTCCTTTGAATTGTGATACACTATTGGGGGAATGCTATATTGGAATACTGTTCCTCAGAAATATAGTACACAGGAAAGTGGAATTTGCCCTCATATTATGCTATTGTGTCCCCTAGCTTATTTTTTTTTACCTAAGAGCACAAGACCCATGAAGCAAAATACAGGTCTACGTACACAAACAAATTCAATGGAAAGCAATTAAATGTATTTACATCGATTTAGACAGGGGGACAACACTGTTTCATGAAGGGGCCCGACCCTCTTCAGAAATTGTAGTGGAAACACTGCTTAATACTGCAGGCTTTGTCTTGCGCATTTCCTATTTGTCACAGATCAGAAATGAAAGAGGCATTTCCCACATGGGTTATTCCTACCAAAACGATTGGTGACTGAGGTACGATCAGACATTTTTCTCTCGTGCTCAAGTCATAATTCTCTTCCCAAGTGAATATGCTTGGCACAGCCCTGCTCAACGGTTGACAGTTACTGTCACCCGGTGAAACGCAAACTCTCACTCGCAGTCCAATCCTACTCCATCTCTCACCCACTGACAGCTAGACCTATACCTATTCTTATACGTGATTGAATTCATATTTTTTTTTGTGGCAGTAGTGTCGAATTGATTTACAACATCAACAAGTAAGAAGCTCGTTTTCATTTCTAGTCTTATGTTAGCCCTATACGATGGTATGCAACCTAGTTGTGTGTACGTAGCCTTCATAAACCAGTTTATTGCAGACAGAGAACTAAATAGTAGAAGTGACATCTGCTCTGTGCTTCTGTTTATGAAAATCCCCATCAAGGTCAGTGAAATTAGGAAAGGCGGTGCATTATACTGGGGATACCAGTACTTACAGTACACAATACCGGAAAGAGTTCACTTCAAAGTCTCGTCATATCAGTAGGACGTTAAATTGACGGAGAGCCATGAAATAACCCTTCCAGGACTGAAGCCCCAAAAGATCCACATCAATAGGCTTCTTTAACTTTAATAAGAAATACATAGCAAGCAAGTACAATTTTTGTTTTATTCTACACCCGAGCCAGACATCTTGAGAAGAATAGAGTTTTTCCCGATGTCAATTCCGTAAAGCATGCACAGCAAATTTCACACAACCATTTTGCGCTCTGCTGATAAAACACATTGAAAGCCCAATGACACAGACAATGCCTTCAGATGAGGGAAGAGCGACGTTCCCTTTCTCTCGCTCCTTTTCCATCAATGTCCCAAAAAACCTAGTGAACAGTAGTATTGGAAAAGAAAAATGTCATAAAAACAGACTATGGCATTCACAAATACACTTCAAAAGAGCAGGACAAATCATTTGGCTGAGGATGAAGCCATCAAACAAAACATGTTCATTTGAAGAAAAAAAAACACAGCAGCTGATAGCACTCCTTTCACAAATGATTAAAGCATCTCTTTCTCTGGCATGGATGCCATTGTTTCAAGTGCTATTTGTGATAACACTTTTTAGAGCCAATCGGTAAGGTCCAACACCATGACACTAGAACTGTGCACCTGCCAGCCACTCTCTCTCCCAGCCAGTGTTTTCAGCTCAGCTCATCTCATCTGCATACTGGAATTCACAGCTCTTTAATCAAATCCAAAATCAAATCTAATTTTATTTGTCACCTGCACCAAATACAACAAGTGTAGGTAGACCTTACAGTGAAATGCTTACTTACAAGCCCTTAACCAACAATGCAGATTTTTAGGGATTTTTTAAAGAAAATTCCCCCCAAAAACAAGAGATAAGAATAACAAATAATTAAAGAGCAGCAGTAAATAACAATAGTGGGGCTAAATACAAGGGGTACCGGTACAGAGTCAATGTGTCAATGTGCGGTGGGCGCCGGTGTCGAGTTAATTATGTACATGTAGGTAGAGTTATTAAAGTGGTTATGCATAGATAATAACAGAGGGTAGCAGCGGGGGGGAAATGCAAATAGTCTGGGTAGCCATTTGATAAGCTGTTCAGGAGTCTTATGGCTTTGGGGTACAAGCTGTTTAGAAGCCTCTTGGACCTAGACTTGGCGCTCCGATACCGCTTGCTGTGCGGTAGCAGAGATAACAGTCTACTAGGGTGGCTGGAGTCTTTGACAATTTTTAGGGCCTTCCTGTGACACCGCCTGGTATAGAGGTCTTGGATGGCAGGGAGCTTGATCCCAGTGATATACTGGGCTGTAAGCACGACCCTCTGTAGTGCCTTGTGGTCGGAGGCCGAGCAGTTGCCATACCAGACAGTGATGCAACCCGTCAGGATGCACTCGATGGTGTAGTTGTAGAACCTTTTGAAGATATGAGGACCCATGCCATATCTTTTCAGTCTCCTGAGGGGGGATAGGTTTTGTTGTGCCCTCTTCACAACTGTCTTGGTGTGCTTGGACCATGTTAGTTTGTTAGTGATGAAGACACCAAGGAACGCAAAGCTCTCAACCTGCTCCACTACAGCTTTGTCGATGAGAATGGGGGCGTGCTCAGTTCACATTTTCCTGTAGTCCACAATCACCTCCTTTGTCTTGATCACGTTGAGGGAGAGGTTGTTGTGCTTGCACCACATGGTCAGGCCTCTGACCTCCTCCCTTGTTGGTGATCAGGCCTAACACTGTTGTGTCATCAGCAAACTTAGTGTTGGAGTCGTGCCTGGCCGTGCAGTCACGAGTGAACATGAAGTACAGGAGGGGACTGAGCACGCACCCCTGAGGGGCCCCCGTGTTGACGATCAGCGTGGGGGATGTGTTGTTACCTACCCCTACCACCTGGGGGCGGCCCGTCAGGAAGTCAAGGATCCAGTTGCAGAGGGAGGTGTTTACTCCCAGGGTCCTTAGCTTAGTGATGAGCTTTGAGGGCACTATGGTGTTGAACAGCATTGAATAGCATTCTCACATAGGTGTTCCTTTTGTCCAGTTGGGAAAGGACAGTGTGGAGTGCAACAGAGATTGCATCATCTGTGGATTTGTTTGGGCGGTATGCAAATTGAGTGGGTCTAGGGTGTTGATGTGAGCCATGACCAGCCTTCAAAGCACTTCATGACTAAAGACATGAGTGCTATGGGTCTGTAGTCATTTAGGCAGGTTACCTTAGTGTTGTTGGGCACAGGGACTATGATGGTCTGCTTGAAACATGTTGGTATTATAGACTCAGACAGGGAGAGGTAAGATACTTGCCAGTTGGTCAACGCATGCTCGGAGTACACGCCCTGGTAATCCGTCTGGCCCAGCGGCCTTGTGAATGTTGACCTGTTTAAAGGTCTTACTCACACGTACAGTCATTTGTCATTTATTAACAAATAAAAGGACATGGCTGACATGCCTGCTTTAAAAGATTTAAGTGAGGCAAAATTAAATGGATTATGGAGTCAGGTCCCTGTAAATCAAGTCAGCACTTCCGGCTCAATGCCTTTTATTCATCTCCGGAGGAAACTGCGTTGCCTAATGAAGATTTTACATCCTGGAAGCACTCATATTTTACCTCAGCTCCTCACATCATCTTCCAAACCAGTGGAGCGTGCAGTAAACATATATTTGGATGTGGCCATACCTTTTCTCCCTGCGGTCCGTCTGGGGAGCTTTTCCCCTGACCACCTCTCAGACCACCATGGTGTTTTGTCAACTTGCTGTCCATTGGCTCATTCAAAGTTGCTGGCGAATAAAATGAAATTAAAAAAGTGCTGAGACCATTTCTCTTTTTTTGCCGGTGTCCTTCTGTTCACTTCTCTAATCCATTTGGCACAGTCACAGCTGATGATGTTATGTGTTATTAACTGAGTATGGGGGGGACATGTGGGTTTGAATCCCAGGCCTATGCTAGGAAGCCATTGTAGTTTCCCAGCATGCCCACAATCGAGTTCTTCAAATGTCTCTAGCTTGAGCTCAACTTTCAATTCTGTCCACACTATTGACCATTTGGGGGTTTATGTTGGAGTTTCGTGAGGACAGTGGGGGCATTGGCGCGCGGCCTCCCACGGCGAAGGAGAATGGGACACCGGGCAGTGTCGGGCGGACCACATGCGTTTGATCACCGCAGTCAGCCTCCATCCCTCTTAATCCATCCGAGGCGTCTCCCCATGTTCCTTTTTCACAAGTTCAGAGCTAGCGCTTTGCCCATTACCACCTCAGGCTGAGGCTGCCCTTCTCTGGACTAACCTGACATTCAGTCGCTATTTAGAGCCATTAGGCCACCAAGGTCAGAAATTAACTTACATTTTCACAGCTTCGGGCTGCACTGTTCTTTTTCTGTGTCTAGTTGTTTTGTCAGCAGACTCCACACAGAGCATTAAATTGCTTATTAGCCTGGGCGTGTGGTCCATTATAAAGCTGGAAAGGGAAAGTAGGGACGAAAGCAGGGACATTCAAGTCGGCGTTTTAGTTATTGTTTGTGCAGCAGCTTTTAATTAGGAATTTTCTGGGAAACCTGCGGGAAACGAATGGAGGCCAATCTGTTTTACTGAGGTAGAGATGGGTGAAAGAGCCTAGAGATGCCATTTTAATCTAATCTAAGATCGATTTTTATAGGATAACGACTTGGGATAGCCAATGACAACTGACAGCAGAATATTAACCAGCAGTGAGAATCTCGGAGGCTCCACCAGTGTTAATTTGATAGAAGCGTCCAGGCTCATACATTTCCTGATGGAGTTGAAGTGGAGGAAATCAGAATGAGCGGGGCAAAGAGAGGCGGGTGAGCCGAGAGGCCAAACTGCTCTAAACAAGCCTTCAAAAAACGTCAAAGGAAAATCACCCATCTTCAATTTCAACAACACTTAGAAGCAGCATCGCTGTGGAAAAAACCCAAGTGTAATTTTCAAGAGATTATATGTGTGAACATACATTACGAAAGGTGGAAAAGACAGAGGAACAATCGAATGGTTACAAATTGAAGATGATAACTAAGCATCTTGGGGTTAAAGCTGGAATCTGTAGCGGTGAAACTGCCACGTCCGATTGTGGCATTACAACAACAACAAAGACGTTACTTCAAACAATGAACACTTTTTCTCCCTCTGACATCATTGCATATCGCTGCACGTGCGCCAGAAGAGCAGGTACAGGATTCTATATTTGTACCACGATGCCAGATGCTAATTTCCTAAAAACAAAAACAAAAACAAATGGCCAGTGGCGGCCAATAACTCAATACCACTTTCTTCAACAGCAGCTTGCTTTCTCCAAGTAATGTTTTTAATGGTTATTCATCTTTTGTCCATTGATTGGATTTATAAAGCACTTTTTCTAGATGCTTAACATTGTATGGGGGGGCATCTACCATGGGGCAATGCCACGTTGGGATTTGCCTCGACCAGAGGAATAAGTGCACCTACTGGCCATCCAACACCCCTTTCAGAAGTGCCTGGTTTTCCATCCCGGTGAGGTACCAACCAGGATCAAACCTGCTTAGCTGCAGAGGCAAGCCGGCAGTGGGACATGCATTCCTGTTAGATACATACTTCAAGGTCAATAAAACAAGCCTGCTTTATCCTTTTCTTCTTATGTTTTTTGTTTCTATCTTGTTGCAGTCTACTGACAAACCGAGAGACAACATTATGTACTTAATGAAACAGGGACAAACTCAGGGAGGTGAAGCACATGGAATTCATGAGGGATCTTCAATGGGCGGTAAGAGAGATACAAGACATGCCTGATAAAGACAGAGAAGGAGACACTCATAGACAGCCTTCACCAAAAATATAGTAGCCGTGGTCTGATTTCTCAAGAGAAAATCAGAGCAGTGTTTCATAGTCTTTTACTGTGGAACCTTTCTTACATAATGTGATACAATTTTAGCGTCACAGTCTGTTTCATGCGGGGTTCATTATGCTGTTTTTGTTGGTTCATTAACAATAATGCCTGAAAATGAACTGGAATTTAACTGTACTTTGAAATGAACTCCTTACAGTAAAATCATTGTCCTTCGAGCAATATCCGCGGAACTAAGTCCAAGTGTCACTTTCCAGTGAGGTAGGCTCCGGCTCTCAATTATTTTCAATTTTCCACTCACAAATTCTAGAGCAGGCTATAGCTCAAATCAAAGCCCCCCACTATTCCTAGGCTGTCATTGAAAATAAGAATTTGTTCTTAACTGACTTGCCTAGTTAAAAATAAAATGAATACCCATAGGCTAGGCTGCAGGATTGTGCACGGATAGCATACCTGAATAATGTCATGGGGTACCATCTGCTGGCTTGTCCCCTTGTGTGTTGGGTTTGATGTGCTTCTCAAAGAAGTCTTGTGCTACCTTGGCAGTGGAAAACGTGCATGTTCTGTTCTGTTCAGGGAGGTCAAGATGAGTTTTGCCAGGTGGATGAAGCCGCATCTCAGGTTTAGCTTGGGTAGCGGTGATCTCACCTCGTTGTAGGTCTCCGTCTGTTTTAGCAGTTCAGCACTCAGTTCTGGGTAGATGCTGATCCTCTTCCCTGCATAGGTCAGACCCCGGATTCCGTTGCAAGGCGAACAATTCACTTCTTGACTTTAAAGCTGTGGCTCTGTACAATCATACAGTAAGAGCCGTAAGCCAGCCAGCTTTTCTCTGACTAAAGATCATAGCAATGAGCAGTAGAGAGGCTGAGGCCCACTAGTATATAGCCAGCTCCCTAGCCCCTACTCCTCATTCACATATCCGTGAAATGTCAGCCTTTTCAGCACGCTCGTGAAAAGTGAGCTGTAAACTCGCCTTGACCTCAGGCGGAAAAATGTCAAAAATGCCTTGTCATTTCCACGCTGTGAAGAACAAACTAATCTGTGGCGTGTGGCTGCACCACAAGCCCTTCCCTCAGCCACAACCTAGAGAGAGAGAGGGAGAAACACAGAGAGAGGGAGAGAAAGGAGAGAAAGACAGAAAGAGGGAGAAAGAGAGAAAGAGGCAGAGTAATGGGACGAACGAGAGGGAGACGGGATGAAAGAGAGAGAGAGAGAGAGAAAAAGAGAAAGAGGGAGAGAGGATGAAAGAGAGAGGGAGTGTGGCAGTCCTTATTAAATTCGACCAACATTTATTCCAAATGTTAATTTCATTGCGCTATCAGGGCAGTTCCAGGGGTGAGAAATGAAGGCATAGCAGGAACAAATTGCTTTCATGTACAGTGAGCATTCCCCCTGGATGGCAGCGTGCAGGACGCGTCTCCTCTAATTAAATTCCTCCCATTGTATTTAAAACCATATGATGTAATTAGAACATTTAGTTCCATTTAATACACCCACATTTTTCCCCCTCCCCTCCTCAATTCCAAAATGCAATTACATTTGGGTTTGATGCGGTGTCCCTGAGTCCTTGTCAAGAGAGTTGCTATAGAGATGACCATCAGGATAGAGCCTGTGCCAGGCAATCCTTCAATGTTGCACACACACACACCCACGCTCTTCCTCGCTAACTGTTTTCACTGCCCTCACCTGCACACACACACTTTCCATCGGTCTCTACCACAATATCTGCACAAATGCAGACATATACACACACACACTATTTTCAATCAGACACTGGCCAATAGGGTCTGAGCTTAGACGGTCACCTTTGTCATCATCATGAGCAGTACGTACCTGAATAAAGGCAACCTCCCTCTGCACATGACTGAAGACGTCAGCAACCCTCAGTTCGGCTGGCGCCGAGCCAAACCTCGGCTAGGCAAACCCAACGAGTGTCCTTGCATAATCCCTTAAAACAAATTTGCTTGAAAAATGAGAAAAACGCGGCGATAGTACTGTTTGTCCATTTTGAGCCGCCGTAACCAGTATACACTTCCTCAAAATAGTCAGAATTCATCTAAAATAACTCAATACGTCTGTCATTAATTTTGGACTTTTTTTGCAGAGATCTTAGTCGCGCAATTTTACATCTAAGATGTTTGGTTCAGTACTACTCAATGGAAAAATGTACATGAAAACGAGTCGTCTCTCATTGAATGACAACCAACATTTTATTGAAGAATCTCTACTGTTGACCAATCACCGATTTCGGCTTGCCTCGAGAAAAAAAATGTAATGTGCCCGAACAGCCGAAAAAAACGTCACAAAATGTCTTCATAATATATGCAGAAATGGTTTTGGCTGGGAAGCATGTGGACGCCTTAACACTTCCCTCTCGACAACTCCCTACCTCCCTCTCCACCTCCCTACCTCCCTCTCGACCTCCCTCTCTGCCTCCCTCTTCCCTCTTCCCTCTCCACCACCCCTCCCCACCTTCCTCTCCCTTACCTCCCTCTCCACATCCCTACCTCCCTCTCCACCTCCCTACCTCCCTCTCCACATCCCTACCTCCCTCTCCAACTCCCTACCTCCCTCTCCATGTCCCTACCTCCCTCTCCACCACCCCTCACCACCTCCCCATCTCCCTCTCCACCTCCCTCCCTCTCCCTACCGCCCTCTCCACCTCCCTCTTCCCTCTCCACCTCCCTACCCCCCTCTCCACCTCCCTCTTCATCTACTCAAATGAACTCTGGAGCCCTGTCAGAGTGACCACTGGGTTCTTGGTCACCTCCATGACCAAGGCCCTTCTCCCCAGATTGCTCAGTTTGGCCGGGCGGGCCAGCTCTCGGAAGAGTCTTGGTAGTTCCAAACTTCCATTTAAGAATGATGGGGGCCACTGTGTTCTTGGGAGCTCTACGGACAATTCTTTCGATCTCATGGCTTAGTTTTTGCTCTGACTTGCACTGTCAACTGTGGGACCTTATATAGACAGGTGTGTGCCTTTCCAAATCATGTCCAATCAATTACCATAGATGAACTCCAATCAAGTTATAGAAACATCTCGAGGATAATCAATGGAAACAGGAAGCACCTGAGCTAAATTTCAAACAAACAAAGGGTCTGAATAGTTATGTAAATAGGTATTTCTGTTTTTTATTTTGCATAAATATGCAAACATTTCAAAAAAACTGTTTTCAATCCATCATTATGGGGTATTGTATGTAGATTGATTAAGAAATATTTGTATTTAAACCATTTTAGAATAAGGCTGTAACATAACAAAATGTGGAAAATGTCAAGGGGTCTGAATACTTTCCGAATGCACTGTACCTCTCCTACCTCCCTCTCCTCACTCTTTAATTTCCTCTCCACCTCTATCTACCCACTTCCCTCCCTCCTCACCTCTCTCTGCAACCTCCCCGCCTCCCTCCTCTCCCTCCCACCCTCCTCACTTCTCTCTCCACCCTCCCCACCTCCCTCCATCTCTCTCAACACCTCTAGCTGAGCTGCTGCCATAGGTGCCATCTTGAGCTGACTCCTTTATATGGCTTTCTGAGGACATGCCAACAGAAATCAATGCCAATGTGATGGCCCCTACTGTATCACCGTCGTTAAGTCTCTTTTCTCTCTGGCTGAATGGAGTGCATCCCACCTTAGTTTATTACCTTGGCCTGGGCAACAACATTAGAAGACCTCATTCCTTGGTATCCATCGCCATACCAATGTTAACCCCAAACCACACCCATGTCAACAATAACCACCCACTGCATATACAATACAACAATGCAACCCTTCATTTACAGTAGCAAATTCGGTTTTATATCTGGTACAGGCAACCTAGAGCTGAAATGTGGGGAGATTTTAAATATTAAAGATCATTTCACAATTCCAATTCTTTATTTTGTACTTTTTTTTATTCATGCTTTCCCAATCAATAGCAAAGATGATCCCTGCAGTCACTGACAGTCTGTGTGGTATCGAGGTCACAGATTTTTAGCTAGGCTGGTCTTTGTATCACGCCAAGTGTATGCATTGGTTTTATATAATGCTGGGATAAGCCATGGGTTCTCAGTGTGTGTGAGTACACAGCTGTCTTAGTCTAAGCACGACCTCCCAATGCATCCGGGGCTCTATTCAAATTCACAGCGTGTTGCTTGCAGAGTAAAATAACAAAGACCATTACAAACATCACGATAACGACGCGCCACTGGTGCCTTCAGAACACCTTATTTGCTTGTAAGTGAAGCAAAGAATTCAAAGGTTTATACCGCCGTGGCGCCCGCACTTCAAGATCTTCCAGTCGATCTAATATTCATAAATCCTAAAGAGGCCTTGGGTTGAAACAATTGCCTTTTTCACTCTGCGTGTTCAATTGACGAATATGAGAAATAGCATTAAGAAAGCCTTGCAAATGTAATGACCTTGGAGATGGCTGCTAATAAAAGGCATGCTAACAAAGCCATTGACGCTGGGCCTACTGACTCGCCTTTGCTTGAAGCTGTTCTGTGTTCCTGTGAAGGAAGGCTGTATACCTGTGAATTTCAGGAGACAACACCAGAGCTTTTTCTCACTCAATCTGGGTGCTATGCAGGCTAACAACAGGGAGTGTGACATGTTAATGTGAGCCTGACAACGCATCTCATTAGTGAGCCACATTGTGTGTGGGGTGGGAGGGGTTTTGTGTGCATGTGTGTGCGTGTGTGTGTGTGTGTGTGTGTATTTGTGTTGATTGTTAATAATCTGTCATGTGTGGGCAATGTTCTACCTTCTAACAGATTACTTATGGTGATTCTCTTCTTTTGCTGTCAAGACTGGCCCAGAAATATACATTTAATGTCATTATTTTCTCCCCCTTCAACTATCAGCCCACAGACCAGACAAGCCAGGGAAGGCTCCACTGGCATGGCTGACATGAAAGGCCTCATTCCCTCGAGAGACCGGTCAACACAACAGCCCTCTCTCTGACTGAATGCACCTATTCCCTGACCCTGCAGGACAGTAAACTTCTAAAGCCCCGCGCGCCAAGGACAGTGGGGCACGCACGACTTGTTGCGGGGGGTGAACAGCTTACTCGCTTTTCATTTTGACACACAAAGCTGACTCTTTTCTGTCACCCAAAGGGACCTTTCCAAATCACCCCAGAGCCCATACGGCGATCATCTGCAACCCCCTCGGAGTCAGCCTATTCCACTTCTGACCAGAGGCGAGCGCCCAACTACACCTCCTGCTGTCGGGCCCATTGAAATCGTGGCAGTCGCAACACGCACACACAACAGCACTTCTGTGGAAACAGTCAAAGGGAAATTACACCTCCACTGTTAACACTCTTATTTTCCTCCTGAAACCCCTCTGTGTTGTGGCTCCACAAGCAGGACAGCAATGGCACATCACTGCATACCAAGGGAAGGCCACAATTCAAATGGGGAGAGCATTTTCCACTGGATGAGCAGGCATGTGGCCATACCCATAGGCAAGGAAGGTGGGGGGGGGGGTTAAAAGCAGGCCCGCTATGAGATTGGCTGTTGTAATCTGGGCTGAGGAAATGGCTGACATTTCAATATCTTGGCTGACATTTCAAAGGTGTACATGAGTATTGGGTTTGGTATTGTAATCCACCAGGACACATGCAGACTCACTATCAACTTGGCGGCTCTCGGGTATCTACCTACAAAGATTCACTAAAACCAGCGCAAACTTTGGTTTCAAATCGTGAATTTCTGGTTTGTCTGCCAGGTGCCTTGTCCCCGTCATCAATCTACACACAATACCCCATAATGACAAAGCAAAAACAGGTTTGTAGACATTTCTGCACATTTATAAAAATTAAAAATAAACTGAAGTATCACATTTACATGTATTCAGACCCTTTACTCAGTACTTTGTTGAAGCACCTTTGGCAGCTATTACAGCCTTGAGTCTCCTTGGGTATGATGCTTGAAGCTTGGCACACCTATATTTGGGGAGTTTCTCCCATTCTTCTCTGCAGATCCTCTCAAGCTCTGCCAGGTTGGATGGGAAGCATCGCTACACAGCTGTTTTCAGGTCTCTCCAGAGATGTTCGATCAAGTTCAAGTCCGGGCTCTGGCTAGGCCACTCATAGACATTCAGAGACTTGTCCTGAAGCCACTCCTGCGTTGTCTTGGCTGTGTGCTTAGGGTCGTTGTACTGTTGGAAGGTGAAGCTTCGGCCCAGTCAGAGGTCCTGAGCACTCTGGAGCAGGTTTTCATAAGGATCTCTCTGTACTTTGCGCCGTTAATCTTTCTCTCCATCCTGACTAGTCTCCCAGTCCCTGCCTCTGAAAAACATCCCCACAGCATGATGCTGTCACCACGCTTCACCATAGGGATGGTGCCAGGTTTCCTCCAGATGTGACGCTTGGCATTCAGGCCAAAGAGTTCAATCTTGGTTTCATCAGACCAGATAATCTTGGTTCTCCTTTAGGGGCTTTTAGGGGCCTTTTGGCAAACTTCAAGCGGGCTGACATGTACCTTTTACTGAGGACTGGCTTCCGTCTGGCCACCCTACCATAAAGGCCTAATTGGTGGAATGCTGCGGAAATGGTTGTCTTTCTGGAAGGTTCTTCCCTCTACTCAAAGGAGCTCTGGAGCTCTGTCAGAGTGACCACTGGGCTGGGTTCTTGGTCACCTCCCTGACAAAGGACCTTCTCCCCCAATTGCTCAGATTGACCAGATGGCCAGTTCTAGGAAGAGTCTTGGGGGTTCCAAACTTCTTCCATTTAAGAATGATGAAGAATGTGAATGTGTTAAGAATGTGTTCTTGGGGACCTTCAATGCTGCAGAAATGTTTTGGTACCCTTCCCCAGATCTGTGCCTCGACACAATCCTGTATCGGAGTTCTACGGACAATTCCTTCGACCTCATGTTTTGGTTTTTGCTCTGACATGCACTGTCAACTGTGGGACCTTATATAGACAGGTGTGTGCCTTTCCAAATCATGTCCAATCAATTGAATTGACCACAGGTGGACTCCAATCAAGTTGAAGAAACATATCAAGGATGATCAATGGAAACAGGATCCACCTGAGCTCAATTTCGAGTCTCATAGCAAGGGTCTAAATAAGGTATTTCGGATTTTATTTTTAATACATTTGCAAACAGTCCCTAAAAAAAACGTTTTTGCTTTCTCATTATGGGGTGTTGTGTGTAGATTGATAAAGGGGGCAAAAAATATAATCCATTTTAGATTACGGCTGTAACGTAACAAAATGTGGATAAAGTCAACAGGTCTGAATACTTTTCGAATGCACTGTTATGCTTTCTGTGTGAGACAAGAAAAGCCAGTGGTAACCCAGCCTTGGGAGAGCCCTCTGGTCTCATCTAATACATAATAATGACAGTGGTGTAAAGTACTTAAGTAAAATTACTTTAAAGTACTACTCAAAGTAGTTTTTGGGGGAATCTGTACTTTACTATTTACATTTTTGACAACTTTTACTTTTACTTCACTATATTCCACTACACTCTGTAAATTTTCCCTGACTCCCAAAATACATGTTACATTTTGAATGCTTAGCAGGACAGGAAAGTGGTCCAATTTACACACGTATCAAGAGAACATCCCTGGTCATCCCTACTGCCTCTGATCTGGCAGACTCACTAAACACAAATGCTTCGTTTGTAAATTATGTCTGAGCCTTGGAGTGAGTCCCTAGCTATCAGTAAATTTAAGGAATTTGAAATTATTTATACTTATACTTTTGATTCTGAAGTATATTTTAGCAAGTACATTTGTTACTTAAGTATATTTAAAATACAATTAAGACTTTTACTCAAGTAGTATTTTACTGCGTGACTTTAACAATTCCTTCCTTGAGTCATTTTCTATGAAGGTATCTTTACTTTTACTCAAGTATGACAATATGGTACTTTTTCCACCACTGAACACTGATGCTCCCAGCCTCCATGCCCTCACTCTGTCTATGGGGTTCTGGAGGGGTGTGTGTGTGTGTGTGTGTGTGTGTGTGTGTGTGTGTGTGTGTGTGTGTGTGTGTGTGTGTGTGTGTGTGTGTGTGTGTGTGTGTGTGTGTGTGTGTGTGTGTGTGTGTGTGTGTGTGTGTGTGTGTGTGTGTGTGTGTCTATTTGTGACCCCACCACTGTCTCTAGTCCTTTCTGCAGTCCCATAGTCTCAAACCGCTCCAGCATCCCCATAGTCTCAAACCGCTCCAGCATCCCCATAGTCTCAAACCGCTCCAGCATCCCCATAGTCTCAAACCGCTCCAGCATCACCATTCAGCCACTGCTGCCGTTACTCCTCATCTCTCCTGTCCCTCCGCACCCAAAGCACTGGAGTCTCCACCTGGACCGCCTAAGGGTCCGGCGTGATGCAGATGAGCTTTCTCATGCTAGAATGGGCGTCACACACACATATTGTATGGCTACACTATAACCTCAGCCAAACCTGACTCACACTGTTAAATATTTTTTCTCAGACACACAAATGCACGCACGCACACATACACACTAATAATAACCTCAGTCCAACGTGAAGTACACATTACTCACTTCTATAATTAATATATCTGGACCACAATAGAGTGGTAGTGTGAAACAAGTCCTGCCATTTCTCTGTTCTGTACTAGTGTATGCAAGGCAATGGATAAGGGCTGCTAGTATGAATTTGTGAGTTTTGATGTTAAGGCTACTAGCTATGGCAGACGTGATCAGAGTGGAGGAGAAGGGAATAAAAACCAAGGCATTCAGATACTGGCAGCCATGACAGAGTTAGATAAACACTCAGGTGCTATTGAGGTCACCGTTCTCCCTACCTGCGTCTGGGCCATCAATTTCAGTTCAGCTCTCTGGTCCTCTACTGATTAAACAGACGTGATTGGGGCCACAGATCAATACCAAGTTTGGGCTATTGTTAGAGGAAGTTATTTCCATTAAGGCAACAGATGAGATCTAAGGATACCAGAGCTGTTTGAAGCTTTTCCCACTCCATAGGAGATCCAAGATGAACAAACTTTTAACAAGGCATGGTTTGTTGACCCATAAATGCAAGGCATTCTCTGTGTGTTATTCAACCAAAAGTTAATTTTTATTTATTTTCTTTTTATTTAACTTTTATTTAACGAGACAAGTCAGTTAAGAACAAATTCTTATTTACAATAACAGCCTAGGTTAAGGAAGCTAATTCACGTTGGCTACGTTAGACACTGTTGTTGCTGGAGGCCAGTTCCATGTGTTTGGGATTCCCTAGAGATAAGCACTCAATTAGTAGTTCCTCCCCAACAACTGCTTGTAAATACCATTAATAACGATAAGCAGGCAGCCCACCGGATGGGGATTAATAAATTAATCATCACAATCTGATTGAAAGGAGTCCTTGTGGGTGTTATGCTTCGACAGAGCACATCCTAAATATTCACCACAGTACATTTTTAGAAACATACTCATATTGGTTAGAGTTTTTATAGAGTCGTATCTGTCAGATGAACACAATTGTTGGATGTTTTTAAGGATGTTCAAAAACCTTCACTTTGAAGTGTATTCCTAAAGAACACCTTCAGTTGCAGGGATTTGTCTGCCATTGAAAGTCCAAACACTGTAAAAAAAAAATATATATATATATATATAATCTTTGAGAACTAACCATCATCAAAATAAAAGATAGACAGTCAGGCAGAATTGAAAATCACCAAAACAATGAATTTAGTAGTATTGATTAGGTTTTTATGCTTTAAAAAAAATCAGCATTAGCCATGGCATGATGCATAGAATTGCAGGAAATTAGCTTTTAAACAGCAAAAACATTCTCAGATCCGTGGCAGAATATATATGGAATCATGTAATGTGCATTAAAAATGTTATAGAAAATTCAGCTGCGCCGATGGGCCGACTACGCCCATTGCCACGCCCCCCACGCCCCCTTTAACGCGCCCATTGCCACGCCCCCACGCCCCCTTTAACGCGCCAATTGCCACGCCTCCCACGCCCCCTTTAACGCGCCCATTGCCACACCCCCACGCCCCCTTTAACGCGCCCATTGCCACCCCCCCCACGCCCCCTTTAACGCGCCCATTGCCACACCCCCCACGCCCCCTTTAACGCGCCCATTGCCACGCCTCCCACGCCCCCTTTAACGCGCCCATTGCCACACCCCCACGCCCCCTTTAACGCGCCCATTGCCACACCCCCACACCCCCTTTAACGCATCCATTGCCACACCCCCACGCCCCCTTTAATGCGCCCATTGCCACACCCCCACGCCCCCTTTAACGCGCCCATTGCCACACCCCCACGCCCCCTTTAACGCGCCCATTGCCACACCCCCACCCCCTTTAACGCGCCCATTGCCACACCCCCACGCCCCCTTTAACGCGCCCATTGCCACACCCCCCACGCCCCCTTTAACGCGCCCATTGCCACACCCCCCACCCCCTTTAACGCATCCATTGCCACACCCCCACGCCCCCTTTAATGCGCCCATTGCCACACCCCCACGCCCCCTTTAACGCGCCCATTGCCACACCCCCCACGCCCCCTTTAACGTGCCCATTGCCACACCCCCACGCCCCCTTTAACGCGCCCATTGCCACACCCCCACGCCCCCTTTAACGCGCCCATTGCCACACCCCCCACGCCCCCTTTAACGCGCCCATTGCCACACCCCCCACGCCCCCTTTAACGCGTCCATTGCCACACCCCCTGCCCCCACCTTTTTTACATGGATGCATCACAAACAATTAAAAACATATTCTTCTTAGAGATAAACTAACACGGTTATGTTTATTGATGGCTGAGTAGGTGGATGGAGAGGTCAGCTATAGATTTGTTTCCCTCTGACAATTTAGCTATGATACATAATACGGCTGGATACCAGTAAATGTCATCCTGCAGTACACCAATACAAAATAAACTGCTATACTGCCACAAATACTCATAATGGACGTTTGCCAGAGACAATGTCTATTTTGATGAAGAGATAATGGTTGTTTTAATACAAATACACCCAGAATCCCTAGCACAATGAGGATGGAGAGCTTCCTACCACTGTGGGCTTTGTCAAGTTCATATTCATTGGTTTAAACATGACTCACTGCCTCCACACTGAGACAGATAGAGAGAGCGAGAGAGCACTCGGAGGAGATGGGCTCTAAAAATAAAGACCAGGCATGATTAGCATTCCCTCACATACTGTACATCTACATGGCTGCCTGCTACTGATGCAGCCAGCCAAAGCACCAAGTAGAATTAGGCAGATTGTTCCATATTAGCCCCTCTCAGGAGGGAGCTTTGCTGCGCACAACACAGACAACCCATTAGGTGGATCACATCCCCAATGTCACTCACATCGGGTTTATAGGTGTGAAACTCTGTGACAGGGGAAAAGGATTTGTTCTGTGTTTTACGGAGATTGATTTTGTTGGGAGCCGAGGCCTAGCATCCGCTTCCTTTCTCAAAGGTCAAAGTGATTGGGACGATCTCGCAAAGGTCAGGCCTTTGCAATAATCGTCCAGCTGAATTGTTGGGATTTGCTCCAGCACATTTCTCCCAGGCCTGCGGTCCCCAATTCCGGTCGAAAGACCCAAACTGAAACGGTTGGCAGAAGCACAGAAGGTCAGAGCCCTACAAAAAAGGAGGGTTTAACATCAAGAGTGCAATCTGCCAGTGTAAAACTTTATTGGAAAGGCCTGAATAAAGATCAGCTTGAACTCTCTCACTTCACTGTTTCCATAGGAACAATAACTAAGAAGGCAGCCCTCTCTCACTCAAGCTAAATTGATGAGGTATTTGAGGAAGTAGGTAAAGGAGGTAGGAGGTAGATGAGGAAGTAGGTAAAGGAGGTAGGAGGTAGTTGAGGCAGTAGGTAAAGGAGGTAGGAGGTAGATGAGGAAGTAGGTAAAGGAGGTAGGAGGTAGATGAGGAAGTAGGTAAAGGAGGTAGGAGGTAGATGAGGAAGTAGGTAAAGGAGGTAGGAGGTCGTTGAGGAAGTAGGTAAAGGAGGTAGGAGGTAGTTGAGGAAGTAGGAGGTAGATGAGGAAGTACGTAAAGGAGGTAGGAGGTAGATGAGGAAGTAGGTAAAGGAGGTAGGAGGTAGATGAGGAAGTAGGTAAAGGAGGTAGGAGGTAGTTGAGGAAGTAGGTAAAGGAGGTAGGAGGTAGATGAGGAAGTAGGTAAAGGAGGTAGGAGGTAGATGAGGAAGTAGGTAAAGGAGGTAGAAGGTAGTTGAGGAAGTAGGTAAGGAGGTAGATGAGGAAGTAGGTAAAGAAGGTAGGAGGTAGTTGAGGAAGTAGGTAAAGGAGGTAGGAGGTAGATGAGGAAGTAAACACTGTAAAAGTGCATCTATGCCGACAAAGTTATTTAGAGAAAAACTACTATGACACATGCCTGGGTACTAGAATCTTGCTCTATTAAACTTGTAAATATGAGTGCAAATGTTCCATTATTTAATATTGCCCTGGGCACTCTGCCAAGTTTGAAATGTAACAAATGACCTACATCTTAATCATAAAAAAACTAATCCAAATCTAACGACAAGATATGCGAGTATAATCCTAGATTTGCTGGGTTTAACTCTATGGAAATGTGTTTGACTTACATTTATGCAAATTTGCTTGATTCAAGTATCTCCAGAAAGGCCTTACGAAATATATAATAAGAAGACACTTCTATTTAACTTTACATGCTATGGCAATTAGGCTGTTCTGTCACGAGCAGCAGCAGCAAGTGCACTCAACAAGCACTATACACACACTAACTACACAGCAGGCCCTCATTGGTCCACAGGAACTGACCTAGACCTAGTCTGCCTGCTCGAGACACACTACCCAGCAGTCAGGCATATCACCTCTCCCCTGCTATGTGAGTTACAACAACCTCCCACCCTGCCCCTGATAAGAGAGCATCATGATTTAAATGAAAGCTGCCCCTTTCCTGCGCCGCTGTCCCCGAGACAAACCATGTAATGAGATATGCCACTAATGGAGAAAGCGCTCCCATGCAGCACCAAATAAAAGCAGACAGATTTAATTACAGCCTGCCAGACTGACCTTTTCCCTTTGATAAATCATACAGCCGGAGAGGCTAGGGAGGCTGCCATTAGGGCATGTGGATGTGGGACGCCCAGGCTTGAAAAACAATCTCTTCCTGGGATCTGGGGCTGTGGTATCGACCAACCGGCCCGGTCTCCGGCACACAGGCAGTCAGGCAGTGCCACAGAACAGCCATATTATGACTCCACCTGTTTAGCTAAAACAATCTAGAAATCATTTTCTTTATTGGGGAGGTTGCAGATTTAGCATATTAGCTCCAAAATTGCAGGTGTTTCAGCCTAGCTGTAACAACGTCACTGAGAGTCAAGAAGCAAGTTCAGGGAGTGAGTGTTTTAATAAATAAACACAAGTAAATACAAAACAAGAAACGCAAACAACTCCTGGGGAAGGAACCGAAGGGAGTGACATATATAGGGAAGTTAATCAGGGAGGTGATAGAGTCCAGGTGAGTCTGATGACGTGCAGGTGCGCGTAACGATGGTGACAGGTGTATGCCATAACGAGCAGCCTGGTGACCTAGAGGCCGGAAAGGGAGCACACATGACACTAGCTCAGTGGTTTCTGTGATTGTGGGGCAGCCAGCGGAAAATACGGAGTGTAGGGGTTCGTAATGTTCTCTAGTTGCGCCGTGACTGGCTCAGTGTTCGGTCACTCATGGGGAAACTACATCACCGCAAAATCTACAGGTAGAGCTGGAAAATTCAAGCCCCTTGGGAGCTGCCATAGATTTACATTAGAAATGCCCATCCAAGAAGGCTCAAGGTCATTGGCCACAGAAAAACTGATGTCAAATCACATTATATCCACCATAGCTTTGGTTAGACTGATCATGTCAACATCATACTTTCAAAATCTTAGCTAGCAAGCTAGACAAGGAGTCATCATCAAGCATCAAGTAGGCAATCTACTGGAAAATCCTTTTCAATGCTTGTCATACTGTATGAAGAGAAATTATAGATAAAATGTATCAGTGCTCATCGGCCATTGGACATAAACATTACACTACAAGTTAAAAATCGCATATTCAACAATGAGTGCTGCAGCCCCGGGTTCGATCCCAGGCTGTGTCACAGCCGGCTGTGCCAGGGAGACCCATGAGGATGGCGCACAATTGACCCAGTGTGTCAAGAAGCAGTGCGGCTTGGCTCTCAACCTTCGCCGAGTCCGTAGGGGAGTTTCAGCGATGAGACAAGATCTTAACTGCCAATTGGATATCACGAAAAAGGGAGTAACACCATGGGCCAGAAAGGTTTGAATACATTGGCCATGCTGTCAATCCAGCATGACTTCTGCAGTGTTCAAAACATCTGGAAACTATGATAAAACTAGCTCTGACTGGAAAAATTGGAAAATAATTTTGAACGGTCATCCAACTCGGAATTCCAAGTCGGGATTTTGGGCCTCTTCTAGAGCCTACAAGCAGGACCACCGCACCACCTTCCTGTTCAAGTGAGAACAGCACAACAAGGTGAGTCCACAAACGTCTTGTATGTTGCTGCATAAATTATGTAATATGCCAGGGAGATGTCTACTGTAGCTAAGAAAGTAATACTAAGTGTTTGTTGTGATGTAAGCTGTTAGTAGCCCATGTGCCTCACCCTAATAATTTGGTCCCTTTTCCCCTCATAATTTAGCCTACTGTTCTGACTTGGTGGTGCACATGTAGCCTATAGCATGTTTTAGAGAAATGTAATCATTGAATATTGTAAGAGCTTTCATTGTCTGCTTATATGCCCCCTTTATTTATCCTATGGTTCTGACTTGGTTTACTGGGAGAATTCTGTAATTCTGGCCCATATTCTGAATTCTGTCGCAATACATTTCAAAAGTGCTGAACAAATAGTTATATTGACTGCGTCCAACCTAGCTCGCTCATTAATGTCTTAATCGAAATTACTGATTGCCTCTTCTCCACCTGTTGTCCACTTATGCCATAGTTTGTACATCTCAATTGTCAGCAGAAACCACATTTGTTTAAGCAAGTCAGCTATATCAGCTATGTTTTTTTAAGGCAGTAAATGAGGCTGAATTAACTGTTTCTCTGCCAGACAAGGCTCTACTGATACCCAGGTGTAGCAGTGGTAAAGATTCACACCATGGTGATGAAAAGAAAGCTCTGCTGTCAGGGCAGCTTTATGTAGGCCCTTACAGTTTGTGGGCACCGTTTGTCACCGTTATAGTGCAATTAATGTATCGTTTAGTGTTGTGTTGTGTAGTGGCTTTGCTGGCGTGCATCTACACATTTTTGTTTGCCCCAACAAGATTTACATGCTAAAATTGCTACCGATTAAAACAAAAATTATTCAGATGGAAAACTCACACAGTATCTATTTCAAACTTGCAGTGGGAGAGTGGGAAAGTGGGACACTGGCGCATTCCCTCTCTTTAGGGAGGTTAAACATTATCATTCAGCACACAGGATCGGTCCCTTGAGACTCAAGCCATGGCTCCTTCAGTAACTACTAAGGAGTCTGTAGTCTGTCTGCTAGGAGCTAATGTAGTCATAATGCTCTTTTTTGGGATATACCTTTCATACGCTCTCTCTGAAGAGACCTTCAAAAGCAGGCTTTTTCAACTGCCATCTTCAAGGGATGGTGAGCCTTTCATTCTCACTTCATTATCTGCTGTCTTTGAATGGTGAAGTTCAATTCGGGAACCGATTCACTGAGCAAATGAAAGGCTGAAGTATTCTGGGAATCCCACACACTTATCCCTTCCCCAACCAGAAGCCCAACAATAGAACTTCCGGTCCTAACTCTACTCATCAGGATTCAGATCTAGGCTCATACAAAGACTGTGGCGACGAAATTGACCAACTCCGCCAATTCAAATCTTGAAGATTTCAATCAGATTAACTCATTTCCATAGGCAGATTTCGCCAATCGTGCACGTAGATTGGGAGAGCATTACATAGCCTACTGTACCATCTGGCAGAGAACAATGGATGAAACTGCTTTATCAATTTCTGGAGAGACAGTAGCTCCTTTGAAGACATGCCAGAGATGGTTTCCTATGGCTCTCGCTCTCTCTCCCTCTCAAAACACACACAGAGAGAGAGACACAGACCAGCACACTCAGTGTTTCACCTTCAAATCCTGAGTTATTTCAGATTTTTGATGAGTTCATCACCTTGTATGTGGAAAAGCACAAATTTCACATTGCCATAAACACTCCATCATGTCTCTAAAATGAAATGAAACCCTAGGACTCAAGGCAATTATCCAAATCCGTCCCCTCCCACCTTCCGATCGCAAATGTTCAAAACAGAGCATGTAGGCCTCAGTTTCCCTCATGAAAACAAATCATGCAACAAAATTGCCCCTGTGTGAAGATGTAACAGTATAACTTTAGTCCGTCCCCTCGCCCCTACCCGGGCTCGAACCAGGGACCCTATGCACACATCAACAACAGTCACCCACAAAGCATCGTTACCCATCGCTCCACAAAAGCCGCGGGCCTTTCTGAGCAAGGGGAACCACTACTTCAAGGTCTCAGAGCGAGTGACGTCACCGATCGGAACGCTATTAGCGCGCACCACCGCTAACTAGCTAGTCATTTCACATCGGTTACATTCACCAACCTTTTAACCTCCTCCTTTTCCGCAGCAACCAGTGATCCGGGTCCACCGCATCAATGTAACAGTATATATAACTTTAGTCCGTCCCCTCGCCCACACAAAAGCTGTGGCCCTTGCAGAGCAAGGGGAGCCACTACTTCAAGGTCTCAGAGCGAGTGACGTCACCGATCGAAACGCTATTAGCGCGCACCACCGCTAACTAGCTAGCCATTTCACATCGGTTACAAAGACCATGCATATTCAGATGTTGACACATCTCTTTGACTCGGTGCATAGCCTACCATCTGCATATTACCAATAGAATGCTCCATGTATATTAAGAAGCGGAGAGGAGAGAGGCGAGCCTCTACATAATAATGCAAGAGAGAGAGGGGGAGAGCAGAACAGAGCAGCTGACCGTCAGACAAGACGAGCCACATTGAAAAGGCAGTCCACAATGTGGCTGCTTTAATTAGACCACATTAGCACATTACAAGATGTAAAGTGACCAACGCAGACACTAGTACTGACTGCCCTGACACAAGAAAGACTGCGAGTCGCAGATTTAACAAAGCTGATAGAAACAGTCACAAGGCTTTAAATATTCAGCAGAGTTTTGCCAACTAATAGGTTCCGGGAAACAAACGCAGAGAGAGACCATTAGGGCCTGAATAGATGTTGCTAGACGCAGAACTGGAGCTATTAAGACAAATTACAATGGGGCCACTGCAGTAGCCTAGCCTGGTAAAACCAGACTGCACTCACTTGTTTTAAACTTTAACCAGGCTAGCCGTAGTCTACTCTAATGTTAATGACAATAGGTCTTGGGACTCCACACTGAATACCAAAAACAAGAGGATTCATTATACAGCCCTTCTTTACATATAGATTCGCGTCAGATGCACTTCTATAAACCGCCGGCAAAAAAATGCAGCATTAAATGAGTTTAAGCATTCCCGTTTTTGCTGATTAACAACTAATTTATACAATCTCTGTAGTGGAAATTACAAGGCCCAAGGCCAAAAATGGATTGGAGATAATAAATTATTAATAACGGATGAAGGCCTAAATAATCATGCATTTATTTGAACCTTTACTCAACGCTTATGAAGTAATTGGAACTTATTTCTTTGGTTTATTTTTAAAGCAGAATGAAAGAGAAACGTTTATCCAGGAAGGTAAGACATATGTTCACCCCCCTCTGTGTATTTACACCATGGTAGAGACGAAAGGAAGGAAACCAAAGGCATGTGCATCAATATTGCTCTGGATGACAGGATTAAGAAATACATCACCTTGCTGTGTGAAGCTTAAACAGCACAGCAGAGCACAGCAGCCCGACAAGCTAGACAGAACGTATGACCTTTTTTGGAGCATGGCTCACAACGTCTGTGACAACTCCCCCCCACCCCCCTCCGTCACACCAGGAAATATAAAAATCACACACACCACCCACCCACAAACCCCCTGTTCCTCCATAATAAGTAGGAGCGGTAGCCACCACACACTGAGCTTGGCTGTGTCAGCGGCTCAGAGAGCAAGGCCTGCAGTGCCAGGAAGTAAATAACAGGCATAAAGGTGTCGCCGGAGACAACCGGCAGACGCCAAGCCATTCAATGTTAATAGGAGAGCATCGGTTACCAGATTCAAAATAATAGCTCCCAGTCACCATGGTCGGGGTTAGGTACCCAAGGTGTGTTGGATTTATAGAGTTAGCAAATTACTTTTCCATCCCCCTCTATCCCTTCATTTCATCTCCTTCAGGCAGGGGTGAGGATGATGAAGAAGGGGCAATGGGTGATGGCTGATTGGGCTTCTCTGTACAGCTTGAGTGCATACACCATGTCTGGAGGCTAAGGGAGCGTGCTCCGAGCTACAACCCCACCAAATCAAATCACATTTTATTTGTCACGTGCCGAATACAACAGGTTTACCGCGGAATTGATTGCTTACTTACAAGCCCTTCATGTGGTCCTTCTGTGGCTCAGTTGGTAGAGCATGGCGCTTGTAACGCCAGGGTAGTGGGTTCGATTCCCGGGACCACCCATACGTAGAATGTATGCACACATGACTGTAAGTCGCTTTGGATAAAAGCGTCAGCTAAATGGCATATATTATTATTATATTATTATTATTATTATATTATTTAACCAACAGTGCAGTTCAAGAAATAGAGTTGAGAAAATATTTACTAAATATTTTCAGGGGGCCCGACAACGAGTGAATGTGCGGGGTACAGGTTAGTCGAGATAATCTGCATATGTAGGTAGGGGTAAAGTGACTAAACAGCAAGTAGCAGTGTAAAAACAAAAGGGGGGGGGGGGGTCAGTGTAAATCATCCCCTAAAATCAGTGATTCTTCTGTGGGACTCACTTAACACAAGGATGGGAGCAGTTGGTATGGCTGTCTGGTGGTTCTTCTGTTTGATAGAGTGATTGTGATGACTGAAGACTGTACCTTTATATCCAGTCCCCAGGCACTACAGGGTTTTCTGTACATCACTATGTGTAGGCTACATGCTGAGCCGGAGCCACAAAAAATAATTACTGGTAAATCACAGCCAACCTATAGGAGAGTAGCAGCGTGACTTCAATAGGTTGAGGCTGGTGTCCTGCGTAATTACATCACAAAGACACTTTGACCTCTTGACTCCATTAGACACTTCTTAATCAAGACTGCTGTGGCCTATAAAAGGCATTTGGACAGGAAGGAGAAAATGACAGAGGAAAATGATTGGGGAAATGATTTTTTTTCACGGAAGCACTAGAGTATTCGACTCAGGTAGAACAGAGACATCAAGCAAGAATATATAATGTCAGAGAGTAACAGTTGGTAGATTGCTCGTTCTTAACGCTCGGGCTAGAGTTCCTGGAGACCCTGGAAAGACTAAGGGGAACTGACATTTTCAGAACACTCTCCTGAATTAAGAGGGGAAAATAAAAGCTGGCGCCTCAGACACTCGTTGGCTCAGGCTGTGTCTACTACTACACCACCATATAAATATTGCAATACAAAAATACATGTTTAGGAAAGGAAAGCAGGCATACCTCAGAAGCACTGTGCATTGGGGTTGATTTAAAGATTACACACACTCTTACACGTGTCCACGCACAATAATCTACACATGAATGCACTATCACCATCGATAGGGCTGACAGTTTGTGTTTTGTGTAAAGACAAATAGGAGCCATTGGAGGAATGATCAGGACAATTTGGAGATATCCTGTAGAGAGCAATCTAAACACAGATACCATAAAAGTGTGGAGAAAATGTATAGCATGTAAGTGAGAGGGAATGACAATGAAACAAGATTCTAATCCCTTTAACACGTTTCACATGGATACTGAGCCTCTTCAGCCAACATGAAAGTCTTTGCTACACTAATTGCAGATAAATTAACTATAGCATCAGAAAACCAGTTGTATTCTGTTGGTCACACACTCTATTCACAACCATTCCCTCCCAGGAAGGATATATAATGTTAATTTATTTATGGACATTATTCTGTTATTTCGAAAGCAGCACATGGAGCTCCCAGACACTTGTATATGTTCATCTCACTGACTGAACTGCACTGCCATAAGCACGGAGAGCTGTGGAGCAGTAAGGAATATCAAATAATTATTCACAATGCAGCTTCATAATAACCTTCAAATTTCTATTTATTAAGTACTGTCATCTAAAGTGGGGGAAAAATCGTTGAATACAAACGGAGACAATAATAGATTTTTCCTTTCAAATAATTTCCCCGGAGTCACTGTCAACTTATGTTTCTTCACACTACAGTAAGACAGACTTCTTTACCTGTATCTTGAACCAAATGATGTATATCTGGCTCAACCTGTATCACTCAGCATCGGGAAGCCAATATCCCGATACCCAAGTAAGAATTCATACTCAATTTAGACTACAAATAACGAAAATGCAACATGCCATGCAACTCTGCAATTCCGAATGACATGACAAGACTGATCTTTGCATGCATTGTTACAGTGTTCACACATTTTGGCTTCTGGATGAGTCGTCCGTTGCCAAAATCTTTAGTTGCGTACATAAAACCTTTCGTATTATCTCACGTAGAACCATGCCGAACAGAAAGCACGGTAAGGGTATTTAATATTATTTCAATCTATGCAACATTGTAGCCTACAATATATCGACTATATTGTCGCGTTTTTATTCTGTCTGTTATTAAAAGCCTGGCAGCTCATCTAACCGGGACATCACCGCAAAACATCGGTCATTACAGCATTACGCCCCATTAAAACATTGATTTGTTTTCCACCAAAATACACAGCACAAGGAGCGAATATGTGGTATTATGTCAGTGACAAATAATTTAAACACATTACATAAATTAATACTTAGGATGCATTGACTCTTACCTTTTTCTTGTCAGGGATTTGGCACAGGTCGTCTCTCAAAGTGCCATGCAACAGCCTAATAGACTTGTATTGCAGACTGAAATACCCATCAACAGGGGGAAAGACGAAAAGTGCAGAGAGACTGGTGCGAAGATGAACATTTCAAACGGCAAACCATACTCCGGTCAGAGTAGCGCTGTAAAACTGGAGTCTCCTCTCATTGACGTTGACATCAGAGACCTGCTTAAGGTGGTCCTCTCGGCTGTTCAAATCCTCCTTGGTGCATCAAAACAAATTCTATAAACTACGTAATATGTTGAAGATCCATATCCACAAACAGCCATGAAAGGCTACTGTATTTGGAGTATCCGTGTCCTGTGATATAGTCTAATTAGGATACTGTATAAAGGATCTTATGCATTTAGGCAATGTTTTCAACCATTCAAAACAAGAGCCAAACAAAACAGATGCAGGATAGCTCCAGACACCCATGGAGACTATGAGGTGACAAGGGTCTCTTTAAATCAGCCCATTAACACAGCATTCATTTTTAAATATTCATCCCCTGTGAGTTGCCATCACTGCATGATAATAACTATTTGTTGAAAGGAATTCTAATATTAAAAGCACACAATTAAAAACAGGTTACAGGAGCTAATGCAAACTTTCACCTTTGAAATTGAGGTACTTAGTTTAAACAGCAGGAAATAGAGCCTGAGAGAGCCTGACACAGCAATGGTCCAATTATGATGAATTGGTAGACAGTCAGCAATGTATGTGAAATTGATCATTACATTGACATTGGTCTACTACTACATTGAAAAAGAAAATAAGCAATGTACTGAAATAATTGACTCAATAAATTGACACGAATACAGCTATAATACATGCAGTGTAAACACAGCAGACCTGTTAACCCCATTGTCAGTAATGGTGGTGCTCAGAGGTGAAAGTCTGTGGTGGCACAGTGGGAATGGAGGGTGTGTCTGGTTTCCCTGCACCCAGCATGTTCCAAGGTACTGTAGCTGGAGAGTGTATTAACTATCCAGATGGAACCCTCAATTAAGGGAAAATGTTGTTTTCCAGATGGTGGCGACAATAACTGCAATAGACGCTGATGATTTCACCCTTAATCAATTCTACAAATGGTTTTTAATAGAAAGGATATTCACATTTTCAATTTACTAACAGATCAGGGGGATGCTTTTGTCCCAAAAAATACAAATGAGATAAAATGCATTCTTATTCATGTGCAAGTTGCACCGAAATTATATAGATAGGTAAGCTATAGAAGAAAACAGACAGCACCAAGCATAATTCAAATATGGACAAAACTAAATCAAATGCCATCAGGATTAGAAATAGTGGCTATTTACAGAGACAAAGACACTCAAGTCTCTTGTGAATCTTTCCTTGGAGAATATGGCAATAGATACAACATGTACAAGTATTTTACAACAGGGAGAAGTGTCAGAGTCTTTTGTGTTTTCTGTTTCATCTTCCCGTTAGGCATGTCGTTTACCTGCTTGTGGGCTGGCTGCCTCTTTGGCCACTGATCCCAGCCGCAGAGCGCCGTTTGAGGCTACTTTGGGCAAACTGTTGGAGGCCCTGAAAGCCCTGAGAGAAGAGGAACTCCATGTACCAGTTCCACTGCTTCGCCGCCTACAGACAGAAAGACAGACAGCTTTACAGACCATCAACTACATACAGGCCATCCAGGACTCCCATACCTGAGCCTGTGGCTCGCTGATCAATAGAAATGATCATGAAAAATGAATGGCACACTTCAAACGCACATCAGTGCACGTACATTACAACAACAAAAAACGGAAGAAGTAATAAGACTGTGGTACCTTTATGGAATTGAAGTCTATGTCCTTCCTCTCTGGCCAACACTGATAAAGAGAGAATTATTCATATTCAACAGTTACCCCCCTCAGTAGAACAGTGTTGCAGCGGTTTCGGACCAAAAGGTACTTGGATTATTTAACATGATGAAAACTCAAGTCTCATGCAACACCCATGAATAATAAACTGTGATCCTGATCTTCTATTAAATATACATTTATACCACATTCATCCCCTTGTCCGACCTTAAACTTGATTAACTCAACTGGAGAGGATGGCTGCTCTCTTGAAGTTTGGAAATTAGACTTCATATGTAAACTGAGCACAGGTAGCCTAGTGGTCAGAGCGTTGAGGCAGTAACTGAAAGGTTGCTAGATCGAAACACTGAGCTGACAAGGTAAAAATCTGTCGTTCTGCCCCTGAACAAGGCAGTGAACCCACTGTTCCTAGCCCGTCATTGTAAATAAGAATGTTCTTAACGGACTTGCCTAGTTAAATAAAGGTTAAACAAAATACATTTAAAAAACAGTTATGTGGACATTTATGGAAATTATATACAATATATATATTAGTTTCACAGATGTGAACATTATAAAATGCCTGGCAAATTTTAATATGTAAATCACAATGCAAATCAAATGATCACGAAAATGAATTAAATCTAAACTCACCTTGTGGTGAAAGTCGAGGGCACAGCCCAGGAAGGCAGGGTGGTGGTTGAGGTCAAAGCTGGTCCAGGGCTCGGGCACTTTGCTGAGAACCAAGAGCTCCTGGTCTACCTCGATGGCCGTGCCTGGCAGGAACATCTTGGAGTTCCACAGGCAGCTCACCATGAAGAGCAGGTAGTGGTTAAACTCCTGGCACGTCTGCCTGCTGATGTGAAACGCCTGCTGCAATCGGGGGATGACAAGAAAGAAGAGAGGAAAAGGGGAGCAATGGAGATATAGTTTAAACACTCAATCAGCTTGTGACACATGCTGAATGAATAGCCCATCTTGTGGAATTTCACAGGGTCGGGTTTTGCGTGGTTAAATCTTGGGGTCCATTATCTCCAATGTTTGCACGCAATGATCAATCTACATGCCGTTTATCGGATCCATTTTTCTTGTTAAGTCTGACATTTGGGATAAACATATTGCGTGTCTCTACCCAGAGACACACGCTGAACAAAAATATACAGTATGTAAATGAGTTACAGTTCATATAAGGAAATCAGTTAATATAAATTAATTAATTCGGCCATAATCTATGGATTTCACATGACTAGGAATAAAGATGTGCATCTATTGGTCACAGATACATAAAAAAGGTAGGAGCGTGGATCAGAAAACCAGTCCGTATCTGGTGTGGCCAACATTTGCCTCATGCAGCGCGACATATCCTTCGCGTAGAGTTGATCAGGCTGTTGATTGTGGCCTGTTATCCCACTCCTCTTCAAAGGCTATTAAAAGATGCTGGAAAATGAGGGGAACTGGAACACGCCGTTATACACATCGATCCAGAGCATTCCAAAACATGACTATGCAGGCCATGGAAGAACTGGGACATTTTCAGCTTCTAGGAATTGTGTACAGATCCTTGCAACATGGGGCCGTGCATTATCATTCTGAAACATGCAGTGATGGCGAAGGATGAATAAATAAAATCAAAGTTTGTCACTTGCGCTGAATACAGTGAAATGCTTACTTACAGGCTCTAACCAATAGTGCAAGAAAGGTTCTAGGTGAACAATAGGTAGGTAAAGAAATAAAACAACAGTAAAAAGACAGGCTATATACAGTAGTGAGGCTATAAAAGTAGCGAGGCTACATACAGACACCGGTTAGTCAGGTTGATTGACGTAGTGTGTACATGTAGATATGGTTAAAGTGATTAATATGGTTAATATGATGAACAGAAAGTAGAGGTAGCCTAAAAGAGGGTTTAGGGGGGGGCATACAATGCAAATAGTCCGGGTAGCAATTTCGTTCATTGCCCATAGCTTATGCATGAGGCACTTTGTTCACAACGTTGCCAATCAGCCAAAACCGCTTGCCCATACAATGCCATACACGCTGTCTGCCATCTGCCCAATATAGTTGAAACCGGGATTCATCAGTGAAGAGCACACTTCATTGTGCCAATGGCCATCGAAGGTGAGCATTTGCCAACTTAAGGCGGTTACGACGCCAAACTGCAGTCAGGTCAAGACCCTGGTGAGGACGACAAGCATGCAGATGAGCTTCCCAGAGACTGTTTCTGACAGTTTGTGCAGAAATTCTTTGGTTGTGCAAACCTAGTTTCATCAGCTGTCCGGTTGGCTGGTCTCAGATGATCCCGCAGGTGAAGATGCCGGATGTGGAAGTCCTGGGCTGGCATGGTTACACGTGGTCTGCGGTTGGGAAAACGATTGGACGCACTGCCAAACTCAAAAATTATGTTGGAGGCGGCTTATGGTAGAGACATTAACATTCAATTATCTGGCAATAGCTCTGGTGGACATTCCTGCAATCAGCATGCCAATAGCACGTTCCCCAAAGCTTAAGACATCTGTGGTATTGTGCTGCGTGACAAAACCGCACATTTTAGAGTGGTCTTTTGTCCCCAGCACAAGGTGCACCTGTGTAATAATAATGCTGTTAATCAGCTTCTTGATATGCCACACCTGTAAGGTGGATGGATTATCTTGGCAAAGGAGAAATGCTCACTAACAGGGATGTAAACAAATTTGCGCACAAAATTTGAGAGAAATATGCTTTTTATGCCCCATAATGACAAAGCAAAAACAGGTTTAGACATTTTGGCAAATGTATTCGAAATTTAAAGAAATGAAATATTACATTTACATACTGTATATTTTTGTTCAGTGTAATTGGCAGCACCTACTTGAAAATAACATTTACTTCATACACTAGATTTGGCATACAAAATGAAAAATGTAATTTGTGTGTTTTTGGTTTGAACAAGTAACCACGTAAATTGGCTTTTCTTTATCAGCACTTAATTCTAATAGTTTTGTTCATCATGTGGACTGGTAGAAGTGGCCACTTGAGGAACCTTGAATGGCTTGATTATGCAAAAACACTTAAACATACAAAGCAGAAAACATATCTTAAAGTGAGAACTTTCATTACCTTGGTCTCCTGTTGTTGACACTTAGCAGAGGTCAGATTCTTCTTGTACCTGAAAAAACAGCAATGACCTTAGTCGTCTGTTTAAGGGTAGAAAAACAACCACATTGCTTTCCATGTTATGTAAACAACATCTATCCAAAAGGCCATTTATTGCGAGCAGAATATTTAACGATAAATAAAACAACCATAGTCGCAGTAAATGTATATCAGACCAGATCTTTGGCCTGTTTTATTAAAAGCAGTGCTCTTTTGTCATGCTATAGAGGTATGTTTTATGTGTAACACTTGGTTGAACTGTTATACTCAGTATACAGAGGATACAAGCAATTTGTGCGACAAGATATTCATGCTTCAGTAAGGCATGCCGTTTGCATTCTTCATGGCCTTAAAACACTTTCTCCGGGAAAATGGATCTTAGTGCAATTCTGCATCCTGGACCCTTCATTATCATGAATCATAAATGCAATGTTCTGGCGTGCTGCATCAAGACTGCTTACCATTCACTTCAAATACATACATACATACATACATATGTGTAAATATACATGTGTATGTATGTATGTATGTATGTATGTATGTATAGATATATATATACACATATATTATACATACATACATATACATATTATATAGATGTCTAAATTTTTTAGGGAGCGTGTAATTGGCATGCTGACTGCAGGAATGTCTACCAGAGCTGTTGCCATTGAATGTTAATTTCTCGTATACATATATACACTATATATATGGCAATATACACATATACATATATATACATATACACTTATATATATACACTATATATATACACATATATATACAATATATACACATATATATATATACATATACATATACACATATATATACATATACATATACACATACATATATATATATATATACACACATATATATATATATATATATACACACACATATACACATATATAATATATACACATACATATATATATATATATACATATATGTATATATACACATATACATATATATATACATATATATATATATATAATATATGTATATATATATATACATATATATATATATATATATATATATATATATATATATATATATATATATATATATATGAATATATACATATATATATATATATATACATATATATATATATATATATATATATATATATATATATATATATATATATATATACATATATATATATATATATATATATACACATATATATATATATATGAATATGTATATACATATATATACATATACATATATATATATTCATATATATATATATATGAATATGTATATATATATATATATACATATACATATATATATATATATGAATACATATACATATACATATATATATATATATATTCATATATATATATATATGTATATATATATATATATATATATATATATATATATATATATATACATATATATATGAATATGTATATATATATATATATATATACATATACATATATATATATATATATATATATATATATATACATATACATACATACATACATGCATACATGCATACATGCATACATGCATACATGCATACATACATATATATATATATATATACATGCATATTATATATCTATGTATATATATATGTAGGTATCCCCCTCCCGCTCCGTGGCTCGACGACTCATATGCAGCTCACAGAACAGGGCTATATACAGCCGAGCGGAAATGGATAAATACATATTCCTATATGCGGACCTGGCATCCTTTCATCCCTCCTATATACATTTTCCTCCTCTGTCTCTATATATAATAGCCACTTTCTACCACATCTAATATTCCAAGCATCTGCCTCTAATATATAGGAAGCTCTTTGCCACCTTCTCCTCCCTCCTGAATATATATCCTCCCTCTCTGCAGATGACTTAGTCAACCATTTTGAAAAGAAGGTATACGACATCCGATCCTCGTTTGCTAAGTCAAACGACATATGTATATTCTGCTCACACTGCCCTACCCTGTGCTCTGACCTCTTTCTCCCCTCTCTCTCCAGATGAAATCTATGCGTCTATGAATATTCAATAATATGCATATTCATATATATATACATATTCATATATATATATATATTCATATATATCCAGACATATCTCATATACCTCATATCGCTCATTCAACTCATCCCTGACCGCTATATATATATCCCTTCCGTCTTAAAGATATATATATATGCACCCCTTCTATATAAAAATATACATATATATCCCTGAATGTCAATAACTACAGACCAGTATCCCTTCTTTATTGAATATCTCCAAAACTCTTGAACGTGCCGTCCTTGGCCAGCTCTCCGCTATATATATCAGAATGACCTTCTTGATCCAAATCAGTCAGGTTTCAAGACTAGTCATTCAACTGAATATGCTCTTCTCTGTATCACAGAGGCGCTCCGCTCCGCACTGCTAAAGCTAATCTCTCTCCTCTGCTCTCATCCTTCTAGACCTATCGGCTGCCTTCGATACTGTGAACCATCAGATCCCTCCTCTATATATGGGCATCACACATATACATATATACACACATATACATATATATACATATACATACATACATATAGACATATACACATGGCGTGGCAGACATCTGTCTACACATATATCATACACATACATCACCACTGGTGTCCACAGGGCTCTGTTACACATAGGCCCACACATATATACACATACATATACATACATAAAATATACATCTATACATACATACATAAATCTACTCCATACATCATTGCTATGCACATACATATATACACATATTATATCTTCTAACCTTTCCCCCTCCTGCCTGACCAGGTACCTTGTATCCTTTTCCCTCTGCATGTCTCCAGACACTTCCCATCACTGCCCCTACTCGGATGGTATCACCACGTCCCAACCGGCAAGCGGAGCTGCTCTTCCTCCCGCTCTCTCTGCCCTTCCATCCTATCATCTCTTCCCTCTGCTCAAACCATTGTGTCAACCTATCTCCTGATTCTGCCTCCTCAACCCTCCTGGCGTCCCTTTCTGCATCCTTTGACTCTCTATGTCCCCTATCCTCCAGGTCGGCTCGGTCCTCCCCTCCCGCTCCGTTGGCTCTACAACATCATTGCAGAGCTCACAGAACAGGGCTCACAGGCAGCCGCGCAGGTCCTAATCCAGGCACTTGTCATCTCCCGTCGGACCTGGCATCCTTTCAACTCCCTGTCTGGCATTTTCCTCCTGTGTCCTGCTTAAAGCCACCTACAACTCATTCCAAGCATCTGCCTCTAACCCTAGGAAGCTCTTTGCCACCTTCCTCTCTCCCTCCTGAATCCTCCTCCCTCTCTCCACTGACTTAGTCAACCATTTTGAAAGAAGGTCGATCCGACAAGACCATGGTGTTTGCCTACGGAGCTGACACCGCTGGTTCTGCTCACACTGCCCTACCCTGTGCTCTGACCTCTTTCTCCCCTACACTCCAGATGAAATCTTGCGTCATTTCTGGCCTGCCGCCCAACAACCTGCCCGCTTGACCCTATCCCCTCCTCTCTTCTCCAGACCATTTCCGGAGACCTTCTCCCTTACCTCACCTGGCTCATCAACTCATCCCTGACCGCTGGCAAACGTCCCTTCCGTCAAAACTGTTCGAGCGAGAGTTGCACCCCTTCAGGAAAAAATCACCATCCCTCCGAGACACCAGAAACCCCACCTCTTTAAAAACCTAGGATAGGATAAAGTAATCCTTCTCAGCCCCCTTAAAAGATTTAGAATGACTATTGTCCAAATCAGTGGCTGTTCCACTGGATGTCATTCAACTGAATGCACTTCAATTTGTAGTCGCTCTGGATAAGGCGTCTCCGCTTAAATGTAATGTAAATCTATATTTCTGTCTCATCCTTTAGACCTATCGGCTGCCTATCGATACTGTGAACCATCAGATCCTCCTCTCCACACATAGTTGGGCATCTATACACACATATAAACATATACCTGACAGGTCGCTCCTACCAACACATATCTGTCTCCTCACCGCGCTCTCACCACTGGTGTCCCCCAGGGCTCATATAAACATATACACAAACACATATATACATACACATATATACACACACATATATACACACATATACATACACACATATACATACACACATATACATACATATATATATATATATAGGAGAATGTTTGACATCCATGTTGATGCTTTGCACACGACATTACAGTGATGGTTTGTGAGTGAAAGATGACATGCTAACGTGATGGTGTCGAGTCCCAGGGTCAACGCCGTCAGAACTGCTGTTGACATGATCGTAACGGGGTTGACGTCACCACTCCTCCCCACCTGTACATGATGTAGCTGAGGCGGTCCACGCTGACGGGGTCGGTGGCGAACAGGGCCGGGTAGAACACTCCCGCAGGGGGCATGACCACGAGGGGGAGCCCATACTTCAGGAACATGTCACACACCTGCATGGCACGCACCGAGGCACAGGGACACACACGTCAACACCACAGAACGAAAATCTTAAGTATCTTTTTCTAAACGGAGCATGAATATATAAAAACTGACATAGTGCATTCTGCTTGTAATGAATGCGATTACGATGATCAACTGCTTATAAAGATCAAACATTTTCCCTTTGTGATCACTACAAGAGTGCACGGTATTTGTATTTTCTTTATGTATTAAATTAAATGTATTGGCATAATCTGGATTGATTACCGTCTCGTAGAAGTCCAGGATGAAGCTGAGGAGCAGGGAGTGGCAGCCCTCTAGCTGCAGCCCCACTGTGGCCAGGCGGCCCACAAAACGCACCAGCTCCATGACAGAGTCCATGAATCCAGACAGAGTCATGTTCCTGGGAAGGCAGGGTACCTACATACTGTAAACCTTTATACAACACAAAACACTGGCCATAATATGAGGGAAGCGCATGAGTCGCAATAATGCATGGGACTACTGAGACGTCAAAACGGGGTCTCTGCCCTTGGATCATATGAATTTCTCCTTCAGAAGACCCTTCCATCTTGGTTAATGCAATAAAAGACTATAACCAAATCAGCGCTGAGTGTGAAGCAATGTGGCAGGGCGTTATGAGATGCACACAGACTGCAGTTCATTCTGATGCAGTGTTCCAAAGGACAGTGCTGAGGATATACCGAGGAGGTTGAGAGGACGTGGCCAACCACACACTGCAGCCATTGATTTAAGCATCGCGTTTCATTGAGTTTCCCTCCAGAGATTAAGTTGAAAATGGGAAGGGAATAAAAATGTATTGTCTTGGTGGTTCCAAACTTCTTCCATTTAAGAATGATGAGGGCCACTGTGTTCTTGGGGACCGTCAATGCTGCAGAAACTTTTTTGGTACCCTTCCCCAGATCTGTGCCTCACCACAATCCTATCTCGGAACTATACGGACAATTCCTTTGACCTCATGGCTTGGTTTTTCCTCTGACATACACTGTCAACTGTGGGACCTTATATAGATAGGTGTGTGCCTTTCCAAATCATGTCCAATCAACTGAATTTACCACAGGTGGACTCCAATTAAGTTGTAGAAACATCTCAAAGATGATCAATTGAAAGAGGATGCACCTGAGCTCAGCTGAATACTTATGTAAATAAGGTATTTCTGTTTTTTTTTTTTTTTTCATACATTTGCAAACATTTCTAAAAACCTGTTTTCGCTTTGTCATTATGGGATATTGTGTGTAGATTGATGTAACATTTTGTATTTAATTAATTTGAGAATAAGGCTGTAACATAACAAAATGTAGAACAAGGGAAGGGATCTGAATATTTTTCAAATGCACTCTATGTCTTTAACTCAAAAAAGTTACGGGGCTGAGGTGCTGGAAGTGTGAGTGAGTGACAGTGAGTGACAGTGAGTGAGTGAGTGGGACAGGGACGTGTCTGAGCGAATGAGTGGGACAGGGACGCATCTGAGCGAGTGAGTGGGACAGGGACGCATCTGAGTGAGTAAGTGGGACAGGGACAGTGAGACTCACATGGGTGTGTGGCTGTTTAGACTGATGTCCAGGCCATCCTCCAGGGAATACACAGAGTGCCAGGTCAGCCACTTCAACAGCATGTTGTTCAGACAATCAATCACACTGCACTAGAGAGGACAGACAACAGAGGGGTGTTGGAGTTTAAACATATTCAAAGTGGAAAAAAACAAAAGGGATAGTTAGAAGTACAACGGGGTCGTGTTCATTAAGACACACTGTAGCAAAACTTTGTCAAATGTAGTTGATCCCCGTTTCAATACGTTTTCTTCTGTTTGGTACGAAATTAATACGACCCGGGATTAGACTGCTGATAGCTGGACTGTACATGGATATGGTGGTATGATGCAATCTTCTTAAATTTGAATCAAAGCAGGATCTATTTCCAGGGATTCTATTTACTATTACCTTGAAGAAGAGCGTGGAGGTGAAGAATAGCTGCATGAGGGGCTCAAACAGCAGTTGGCTGATACCTGGGAGAGATGGGGAGAGTAATGAACTCAACATTCCTAACCATGCAAACCCCAGCACATTGCAAGCTGGCAGCATATGCCAGGAAGCCTGGGAAACGTAGTCACGTGCCCCCCCCGTTACAGTTCATCTGTTTAATTAGGGGAAAGAAAGACTGGAGGAAATGAGCGTGAGGCAGCCAAGCAAACAGGGCCTACTCACAGGAACTGGGGACCACAGGGATGTCACTCAGCAAGCCTAGGATCTGGGGGCGGAGGAGTGAACCATCCCAAACGTTCAGGAACTTGTAGAGGAAGCCCTGTGTGCTGGAGAAGCCCTCCTGAGGAGGAAGGGGGAGACAAAACATATGCATCTCAAATTAGCGTTTGACTGTGGCATAATTTATTAATGAACAGAAGGGGAGAAGTGAGAGCAGAAAAGAGAGAGTTTAACCCACTCTTATAGATACAGATCTGGCAAAGAGGGGAGGGGAACGGGAGGTGAGAGGGGCCTGGATGGCAGCAATGAGAGGGCTAAGGCTCACCTGGAGGAAGTGCTGTGTGGAGAGCAACCTGTTGAGGAAGTGGAGTGCCTCGGACGAACTCCCAGAGCTCCTGTCCCTTCTGCAGTATAGAAACTCTGAAACAACCCCCCCCCCCCAAAAAAATATATTTTTTATTAAATAAGTGATGATAAGACAGATTTGTTAGTTTTACAACATTGACACCAAAACTCTTTCTTTTCATAAAAGCTTTTCAGACTATTGCTTTATGCCTACTGGGAATAAAAGCTTTATGCCTACTGGGAATTGATGAGGGTCCATTTGGAGGGTACAGAGATTTGATTGTTTTGGGCTTTTTTTCTTTATACTTCCCTCTTTCACGATGTAAGAGAGACAATGGAGGGAAGACGTAGCGGTTGGTGAATGGTTAGTTCATGGTTTTACCCTCATGGAGGGCATGGCCCAGCCAGAAGTTGAGTCGGAGGAAGGCAGAGTCATCCTGTACGTAGTCCAGGTAACAGAGGGCCAGACTGGAGCCCAGCAGAGAACCCATCTGGGATGGGAGCTGTGGAAGAGGGGGAGATTATAATTAAACCAGTCAACACACACGCACACACTCAGTATGAACGCCATCAAACCCCACCACCCTTAAAAACACACTATCATTATACTCATGAAACCCACCACTTAACCACAAACACAGAGACCATCAAACTCCAAAGTTCCATCATGTTCTGAACAGCTTCATGTCAGGAGATTAGCATTATATTATTGAAGTCTTCATGTTATTGAATAAGAGGATCTCTGTTGCCAGTGTCCTTGTATTCATTGGGTGAGCAATCTTTCTGTCACTGACTGGACTAAATCTGTCACATCTACTAATCCTCATACTACAGCCATCATGGATATGTCTGTTGCAGGCAGCATTCAGACATTTCTCCACACGGAGTGGTCTGTCTGTCTGTTGTGTGAACAGCTGTCTGGTAATATGGGAACTTAAGCATAATAATTAAGAAAAAAAAAATAGGCCGATTGTCAACAGACATGGCTGAGTCTTCCCATAACTAAGGAGCAACGGCATCGGTCGTCTGAGAAACGACTGCTTTCAATTATTGGGGGGCGGCTATCTTAAGGAATCAGTGATCCCTCAACGATGCTGATTTGTTTGCACTGCATGATCCAACAGTACTAGCTGATCTGTTTGTCTGACGTCCTGCACAGCGTTAGTAGCCGTGATGCCATAAAAAGTAGTAAGTGCTGTCACAATGGTTTGTTGCACACGTTGGCTCCTTGAGGAAGAGCTGGGACGATAAACAGCAAATGGTCGACACATTTTGCTGATATCATTCATTACGATAAGTAGCCGATACTAGAAAAATGTGAAGTTTGAAATGAAAGTGTGCTAATATGGGTGATTTTTAATGGGACAACTGATGGCTACAACCATCAAACTAGTAGTAGTTTAAAGTGGGGCTGGGTGATATATCGAATGAAACCGATTAATTCAAATGTATGTATTTGTGCGATATTCCAATTGCCTGTATCGCAATACTTTTTTTATAAAGTGTTTATGCCCACATGTTTGCATGTTATTTTTGGTTCCTTCACTCCTGTGCGGTGGTCAATGACTGTAGACTGTGTGTACCTTCCAAGCACCTTTTCAAGATCACTTCTTCCTCTATGACAAGCAGTTTCAACTCACAATTTTTATTTATCCATTTTATTTATTTTTTCACCCCCCCCCACCCTTCGGGGGACAAAAATATACATACACTCAATTAGTATTTGGTAGCATTGCCTTTAAATTGTTTAACTTGGGTCAAACGTTTTGGGTAGCCTTCCACAAGCTTCCAACAATAAGTTGGGTGAATTTTGGCCTGTTCCTCCTGACAGAGCTGATGTAACTGAGTCAGGTTTGTAGGCCTCCTTGCTCGCACATGCTTTTTTAGTTCTGCCCACACTTTTACTATGGGATTGAGGTCATGGCTTTGTGATGTCCACTCCAATACCTTGACTTTGTTGTCTTTAAGCCATTTTGCCACAACTTTGGAAGTTTGCTTGGTGTCATTGTCCATTTGGAAGACCCATTTGCGACCAAGCTTTAACTTCCTGACTGATGTCTTGAGATGTTGCTTCAATATATCCACATAAAGCCCCCCCCTTTTCCTCCAAACATAACAATGGTCATTATTGCCAAACAGTTCTATTTTTGTTTCATCAGAACAGTGGACATTTCTCCAAAAAGTACGATCTTTGTCCTCATGTGCAGTTGCAAACCGTAGTCTGGCTTTTTTAATGACGGTTTTGGAGCAGAGGCTTCTTCCTTGCTGAAGGTAGGCCTTGAAATCATCCACAGGTACACCTCCAATTGACTCAAATTATGTAAATTAGCTTACCAGAAGCTTCTAAAGCCATGACATCATTTTCTGGAATTTTCCAAGCTGTTTAAAAGGCACAGTCAACTTAGTGTATGTAAACTTCTGACCCACTGGAATTGTGATACAGTGAATTATAAGTGAAATAATCTGTCTGTAAACAATTGTTGGACAAATTACTTGTGTCATGCACAAAGTAGATGTCCTAACCGACTTGACAAAACTATAGTTTGTTAAAACTTAGCAGGGGGACCTTGCATGTGCTGCAGGATTTTAATCCATGACGGCGTAGTGTGTTACTAATGGTTTTCTTTGAGATTGTGGTCCCAGCTCTCTTCAGGTCATTGACCAGGTCCTGCAGTGTAGTTCTGGGCTGATCCATCACCTTCCTCATGATCATTGATGCCCCACGAGGTGAGATCATGCATGGAGCCCCAGACTGAGGGTGATTGACTGTCATCTTGAACTTCTTCCATTTTCCAATAATTGCCTTCTCACCGGGGCGGCAGGGTAGCCTAGTGGTTAGAGCATTGGACTAGTAACCGAAAGGTTGCAAGTTCAAATCCCTGAGCTGACAAGGTACAAAATCTGTCGTTCTGCCCTTGAACCCACTGTTCCTAGGCCGTCATTGAAAATAAGAATTTGTTCTTAACTGACTTGCCTAGTAAAATAAAGGTAAAAAAATATATATATAATAATAAAAAAGCTGCTTGCCTATTGTCCTGTAGCCCTTCCCAGCCTTGTGCAGGTCTACAATTTTAACCCTGATGTCCTTACACAGCTCTCTGGTCTTGGCCATTGTGGAGAGGTTGTTTGATTTGTACAGGTAACGAGTTCAAACAGGTGCAGTTAATACAGGTAATGAGTGGAGAACAGGAGGGCTTCTTAAAGAAAAACTAAACAGGTCTGTGAGACCCAGAATTCTTACTGGTTGGTAGGTGATCAAATACTTATGTCATGCAATACAATGTAAATTAACTACTTAAAAGTCATACAATGTGATTTTCTGGATTTTTTTGATTCCGTCTCTCACAGTTGAAGTGTACCTATGATAAAAATTACAGACCTCTACATGCTTTGTAAGTAGGAAACCCTGCAAAATCGGCAGTGTATCAAATACTTGTTCTCCCCACTGTATGTGTGTTTAACTGCACATGTGACATAACTCCACCTTTCCAATTCGTAATATCATTAACAAAGATACACATCTTTAAAAAAAAACATATTCCATGAATATACAAAATGATTTAAATACAAATATTTGAATTTAACCATATTATTTCAGAGCTGCCCAGTGACACAGGCCTATCAGATGAGCTAAATTACTTATATGCTCGCTGAGGCAAGTAACACAGAAACATGCATGAGAGCATCAGCTGTTCTGGACAACTGTGTGATCACGCTCTCTGCAGCCGATGTGAGTAAGACCTTTAAACAGGTCAACATTAACAAGGCTGCAGGGCCGGACAGATTACCAGGGCATTCATGTACTCCAAGTGTCTTCACTGACATTGTCAATCTCCCCCTGTCCGAGTCTAATACCAACATGTCTCAAGCAGACCACCATAGTGTTTGTTCTTAAGCACAGGGACTAAGGTAACCTGCCTAAATGACTACCGACCCGTAGCACTCAAGTCCGTAGCCATGAAGTGCTTTGAAAGGCTGGTCATGGCTCACGTCAACAACATTATCCCAGAAACCCTAGACCCACTCCAATTTGCATACCGCCCCAACAGATCCAGATGACGCAATCTCTATTGCACTCCACACTGCCCTTTCCCACCTGGACAAAAGGAACACCTATGTGAGAATGCTATTCATTGACTACAGCTCAGTGTTCAACACCATAGTGCCCTCAAAGCTCATCACTAAGCTAAGGACCCTGGGAGTAAACACCTCCCTCTGCAACTGGATCCTGGACTTCCTGATGGGTAAGGGTAGGTAACAACACATCCGCCACGCTGATCCTCAACACGAGGGCCCTTCAGGGGTGCGTACTCAGTCCCCTCCTGCACAATCACGGCCAGGCATAAAGTTTAAACGACGACACAACAGTGGTAGGCCTGATCACCGACAAGTTAGCCTATAGGGAGTGTAGAGACTTGGCCGTGTTGTGCCAGGACAACCTCTCCCTCAACATGATCAAGACAAAGAAGATGATTGTGGACTACAGGAAAAGGAGGACCGAGCACGCCCCCATTCTCATCGACGGGGCTGTAGTGAAGCAGGTTGAGAGCTTCAAGTTCCTTGGCGTTCACATCACCAACAAACTATCACGGTCCAAGCACACCAAGACAGTCGTGAAGAGGGCACGACAAAACCTATTCCCCCCTCAGGAGACTGAAAACACTTGGCATGGGTCCTCAGATCCTCAAAAGGTTCTACAGCTGCACCATCGAGAGCATCCCGACAGGTTGCATCACTGCCGGGTATGACAACTGCTCGGCCTCCGACCACAAGGCACTACAGAGGGTAGTGCGTACGGCCCAGTACATCACTGGGGCCAAGTTTCCTACCATCCAGGAACTCTATACCAGGCGGTGTCACTGGAAGGTCTCCAACCATCCTAGTCATAGACTGTTCTCTCTGCTACCGCACGGCAATCGGTACTGGAGCGCCAAGTCTAGGTCCAAGAGGCTTCTAAACAGCTTCTACCCCCAAGCATCTAATCAAATGGCTACACGGACTATTTGCATTTGTTTTTAAGTCCTGAATTTCAAGCCAATCTATATTGTTGTTGGATCTGATTTTAATAGCTAACATTTTGATGGCCATAATAGATCGATATGCCGACAGTGGGCAACCTTGTTTTACTCCGACAGTTTAGAAGTAGCCATTATTTACTATTTTACACCTGGGGTTACTTTAACCCATTGTATAAGACATTCTACAAAATTAAAATGGTCTAGACATTTATATATTAATTCTAGTCGTACTTGATCAAAAGCCTTCAAAATCTGCTATGAATACCAGACCTGGTTTCCTAGATTTTTCATAGCATTTTATTGATTAAAATACTTGTCTTATATCCAATGTATCTTCCATGAAAAAACCTGTCTGATCAGGATGAATAATATCCGACAACTCACTATTTGCATTTGAGGTTTGGTCCAACAGAATTGGTCAATAGGACAACAAAAACACATTGAGACATTATTTTACTGGAATAGAGGAAGTTAACCTTTTTTATTTTATAAATAATACAAGACATACTTACAAACGACAACTACATCACACCTGCCCAGACCCACCATCTCCAGCATCACTTGACGGCACATGGCGTCAATCTGCACCGTATTGTTTCTCTCCGTAGTCCACGGACCGAAGTTCTTAAAAAAGCATTTGACCTCTCCATTGCGTTAACCTTTCTAACGATACCCTTTTAATGTTTTAACTCCTCAAATTGTGCACAAAGCAGGCACTGCAAAAACAGGAGAACCAAGGAACATTGATTCTGGAATTGTAATACTCAGTTTGTGTACCACGTACCGCTAACAGCATTTTAGCCAAAGACTGTTATACAAGCTGTCTAGTCTGTTTTATAAAAAGCGCAATAAGCACAAAACACAATTAGAAAAGGAATTGGCGACATGTTCTGAGAAATCATGTATGCCACTTGATTTAAAAATCTGAACAAAGTGGACAGGCTAGCATGCTGTTCAAGCAGATGGGTGTGTTTATAACAATTCTACTGTTCTACCTTGTTGTTCGAATCCCCGAGCTGACAAGGTACAAATCTGTCGTTCTGCCACTGAACAGGCAGTTAACCCACTGTTCCTAGGCAGTCATTGAAAATAAGAATTTGTTCTTAACTGACTTGCCTAGTAAAATAAACGTAAAATTTAAAAAATTTAAAATAAATAACTAGCAAATAGATCCAAGTTGGCTGAAATAGCTGGCTACTCATTAGCACGTGGGCTTGTGCTTGAGAGATTGTTTATGAGACCTGTGTTCATTTTATATCATGCCTACTACAAGAAGTTAGTCATTATTAGTGAATGTGCATTAGTGAATGTGCATTCAAACAAAAAGGGAATTTTCAGACCGACTTCAAAGCCTGATCAGTGATTATAGCAACAACAAAAAATGCCTTTAAAAAGCAACAAATCCCCTTGAAAACAGCCTGTGGCATCGATATGAGTCAGAAACTATTATAGTGTCAAAATTGACTACAAATTGTAAATAGAATAATTTTGGTCATAAAGTCAGTCTTGTCTAAAACTGAGTTTGGAACATCCGTGCATCAATGTGTACATGAAGGTTGGGTTTTGATTTGACAATGTACATGTGGCTACTAACATGGGGTGAACAGCTGCAGTGATTGCTCACTTTCCAAAGTAAGAACCTTATACCAACGGTCAAGCATGGTGTTGGTAGTGTGATGGTTTGGGGATGTTTTGCTGCATCAGGACCTAGACGACTTGCCTTAACACAAGGAACCATGAATTCTGCTCTGTATCAGAATTCTACAGGAGAATGTCAGGCCATCCGTCTGTGTGCTGAAGCGCAGCTGGGACATGCAGCAAGACACTTATGAAAAAACACAAATCAAGTCTACATGAAAATGGCTAAAAAGAAACACATTTGAAGTTTTGGAATGGCCTAGCCAAAGTCCAGACCTAATCCCAATTGAGATGTGGCAGGACTTGAAACGAACAGTTCATGCTTGAAAACCCACAAATGTCGCTAAGTTATAGCAGTTCTGCACGGAAGTGGGACAAAATTCCTCCACAGCGATGTGAGAGACTGATCAACAACTACAGGAAGCCTTTGCTTGGAGTCATTGCAGCTTAAGGTGGTACAACCAGTTATTGCGTGTAAGGGGGCAATTACTTTTCTCACAGAGGGACATAGGGTGTTGCATTACTTTGTTTATGAAATATGTAATTGTTGTGGTATTTGTTCACTCATGGTTTTGGTTGAAGATATTTTTTTAAATACTTGAATTATTTATTATATGTAAAAGCAAAGAAAATTAGGAAAGGGACAAATCATTTTTCACAGCAGTGTATCTGTTTCGATCAGGTCAATGTATCTGATAAGCAAACAGTATTTGTGAGCGGCCATTTTGTAATTGTCAACAATTTATAACTTTCTCAATGTGGCTCCATGTGATACATCTTTGTTGGCCAGTTAATGAATAACTCCGGATAAACAAACCCTGATATAGTCTGTAAACAGAGAAATGGCAAATTTAGAAAACAAAACGACATGGAGCGAGCTCATGAATCTGTTTTATGACTCCGGATAATAACAAACAAATTGCACTGACAATGCTAGCCATCATATTGAGTGGGAGAGAAAGTTGAGCCCTAGTTCTGTTCTAATACAAGCAAAACTGTGCTGGTGACATAGCTCCCCCATGTGGCCCTAAAAAGACATTACAAGTGAAAGGGGCAGTGCTGGACACCTTCAATAATTGATTTTTACAGCTAAGAAAAGCAGTAGGGTGGGTGGGGTGATATTACTATAGCATCGTCTATCAACAATGATTGACAGCCATTGCCAATGGTGACGACATTGTGATGTGACAGATGATGGTTTAGTATATTTAAACTTGACTGGAGCTCTGTATATGTTATATAGAGAGCACAAGAGGGGAATGTAGGCTAGACAGAGCAGAGAATTCCACCAAAGCAGAGCAAAATGCCCAGTCAGAATATTCTCTCGCTCTCTCCCTGTCAGATGTGTGGGCCTTATAGCCTAAACCTATTTAAAAAAAAGTTTATATACAGTGCCTTCAGAAAGTATTCATACCCCTGGACCTTTTCTAGATTTTGTTGCTATAAAATAGTATTAAAATGTATTTGTCATGTTTTGACAACAATCTACACAAAATACTGTCGAAGTTGAAAAGAATTCAACCCCGATTCAATACGTTAGTCTCTAAGAGCTTTACAAACCTGAATTGTGCAACATTTGCCCATTAATCTTTTCAAAACTCTTCACTCTGTCAATTTAGTTGTTAATCATTGCTAGACAGCCATTTTCAAGTCTTGTCATAGATTTTCAAGCCGATTTAAGTCAAAACTGTAAGTAGACCACTAAGGAACATTCAATGTCATCTTGTAAGTAACTCCAGTATAGAATTGGCCTTGCGTTTTAGGTTATTGACCCGCTGAAAGGTGAATTTCTCTCCCAGTGTCTCTTGGGGGAAAAAAGAAACCAGGTTATCCTCTAGGTCTTCACCAGTGCTTAGCTCTATTCCTTTTCTTTTCATCCTAAAAAACTACCTTGCCAATGACAAGCATAACCATAACATGATGCAGCCACCACCATACTTGAAAATATGAAGAATAGTACTCAGTGATGTGTTGTGTTGGATTTGCCCCAAACACAACACTTTGCATTCATAACAAAAAGTTAATTGTTTGCCACATTTTTTTCAGTATTACATTACAGCCTTGTTGCAAACAGGATGCATGTTTTGGAATATATTTATTCTGTACAGGCTTCCTTCTTTTCACTCTGTCATTTAGATTAGTATTATGGAGTAATTACAATGTTGTTGAACCATCCTCCAATCACAGCCATAAAACTAACTGGTTTAAAAATCACCTGTCAGAGTTAGGAAGGACACCTGAATCTTTGTAGTGACTGGGTTTATTGATACACCATCTAATTAATAACTTCACAATGCTCAAAGGGATATTCAATATCTGCTTTTTTTGGTTGCTTTACCCATCTACCAATAGGTACCCTTCTTTGCAAGGCATTGGAAAACACCCCTGGTCTATGTCATTGAATCTGTGCTTGCAGAGTTAGTCCCTGCAATTTTACTGACTTGTTAAGCAACTGTTTACTCCTGAAGTTATTTAGGCTTGTCATAACAAAGGGGTTGAATAGTTATTGATTTAAGACATTACAGCTTTTAATTTTTTTATTTGTTTTGTCCAGTTGTAGCATGCAATTTTGCACTATAGCAAGGCCTGGGAATTGCCAGGGACCTCATGATACAATATTATCACAATACTTATGTGCCGATTCACATGTACTGCGATTTGATGTTCCAAAGCGCATGAGAAAACGAGTTGAGTGTTGAAAACATGTTGGCTCACTATTTAAAAAGGGGGAGAACAGGCAATAGGATGACAAATACTGGAGTTTAGGTGCAGGTACAGCTAACTAGTGCTAGCTTACGCTACATACAACAAAGTATTTTGGGGGGGGGGGGTTGGCCAAAAGGGGGCAATACCATTGCATATTACAATGTTTTATGAGTACATAATCACGATTGGAAAAAAGTTGACATCGCCCAACCTTAAAACACAGTATATCCATCCTGCTTAAATCCTCACCTTCCATCTGTCTCAAAACAAGGTACCTCAAGGCCATACCATTGTGTGAATAATCAGGATTGTGTGAGAGATAAAAAGAGATCAAAGAGCGAGAGACAGGGAGACGGAACGAGATAGTGAGAAAGCGAGACAGAGAGAGAGAGTTACCTCTATGCAGTGGAGGTTGTCCAGCAGCTGTGGAAAGGAGTGGAGCTGCTCCAGAGAAAACACCTTCCTGCTTCTGCTGGAAGAGGAGTTGCTCTGGATAGACGAGCTCAACGACGGTAACTCCAGGTGATGAAATTTCTGATAGGAATGTCAGTATATTGTAAACAGTTCATTAGGTTATGACAGTGCCACATACAGTGTATATTTCCAGATATATCCAAAAAGCAAGGAGGGCAGTTGACTCAATGAGTCTCATGGTCTATGGAGGCCAAAATGTCCTGACCCCTAATGATTTAAAAAATGTATTATATTTTTTGTGTGCTATACATTAGCAATAAGTCCCCTTATAAAGACTGTGTTTAAGGTAATGTCTCCTTGTCAGTGGTGTGCCATAGCTCATGGCCTTACCCTCTTTCTGGAGTTGGTCTCGTCTTTGCGCCTGAGGGACAGGCTGATGTCAGAGGACACCTGGCCGTTGTTCCTCTTCTGTACAGCACAGAGCGCCACCTTCCACGTGGAATTGTAGGTCTTAAACCCACTCTGAACGACAGCCGAAAAGATACACGTTGACATTACAGATGTTTGTCAGGGTTTCAATGAAGAGAATTGGATTTTCAGTTCACTTCCAGATCGGATATGGATGAAATCGACCTTAAACCTGATGTTTGGTGAACAACAAAGTGTGGTTTGTGCAATGGAAAGAGGTCACTAGGTGTGATCCGTGTACTAACCCTCATTCGTGATGGAAGAGCAAGCGTCACCAACTCGGGGTAAAACACTTTGTACAATGACAGCAAGTGCAACAGGAACGGCTGCCTGCCCTTGGGAGACAGAAGATGAGAGGAAATTAATGAAACTCTCAGGGCAACATGCTCACAGCGGTGACTCCGCTCTCAGGTTGATGGATGCAGCAATCATTTACAGAGTGCAACTACAGATAAATGGTACTGAGGATGAACTATTTATGGGGATTATGTAGAGAGCTACAAACAATATGCAAGTATTTTCTCCTCCTGCCATTTATCACAAACTATTTCATAACGGTAATACAATTGTTAGATGTCTCCCATGCATTCACTTGTATTAAGTTGGCAACACCTTAAAAAACAACATTAAAAAAACATTATTTGTTTTACCATTTTAGTTTGGAGGTCCAACAGTTTTTTGACTCTGAATGGCTGAACTATGACAGAAAGAAAAGAAAAAACGAAGAGCAATGTTGTGCTGCAGGAACAATTTGGACCATATGGTAGTGATTCATTGAGTAACAAGAAGTCACTTACCACTTTCTCTCCTTGTCAAAAGGTAAAGCAAATGGCAGATGTAAGGAGACTGAAACAACAATCGTTATTTAAATAGCAATGCAATCTAATGCCAATGTAAAAACTCAAGACATTCATTGATATCGTCGGAGCAGGGGGGGGGAATACGACTCCTGCACATACCAAATTCTCCTCAGTCACAAAGCTGAAGATGAAGCCATAGATGGCTCGAAGATGGTCTTTGGAGTCGATCAAGTCGAAAACAGTCAGCACCCACCGAAGGAAAAGAACCTGGAACACACCCCATAACACCAGTTTCAAGCACGTATAGGGAAAGAGTACACAGAGCAATCCTGATGAAACTAGTACTGTAATGTTACGTTCAGTCTTCAGTGTCAACCTTTAAATCTATGAGTGTGACTTATAGACCTTTGAGACAGAGGAGCTCTTTACCTGTGTGCTGATTGCCATCTTGCCGACACATAACCACGACACTGCTCGAACAACAGCCTCCTGTGGCACCACAGTTGCGGGGATTAGAAACTTCAGGACCCGAACACACGTCACACCTCCTGCTCAGGGAAGAGAAAGCGCTGAAATGTTATGTATGGTCAAATTAATTCAGCATAGTGTAAATCTAAATTTCATGTCAGTCTGTAGTTGCAGTGGCTGCTGGTTGTTCGTACCCATACGTAAGCTCATAGCGTAGTCCAACATGATGGAGATGGCCTCAGGAGGCAGTCCTCGACTGAGCCCCACTCTCTCCACCAGCACCAGGTTCCTCTTCAGTACATCGTTCCCCGCGCATGGAGTACCTGCCTTCACTAGGAAACAAACAGCTCATGTGAAGCCATGGACATTCTGTTACTGGATGCGGTTTAGTTACTGTAGCTAGCTAGTTAGCTATTGAATTCCAATGTACTTCATTAATAGCAAACAATGTTAGTAGGTAACATCCAGCTGTAACATTTCGAATCACGTGATTGTATTTATTTTGTACGTTACGTGTAACGTTAGCTAGATATCCTCTTATTGCTTATGTGTGATTAACCTTAGCATTAAATAAATATCTGTTGAATAATAAATGAAGTTATATGCAATTGTTGTACTTCGCAACTAAATGATCACTTGCAAATTGTGCATACTATACATACCTTCCTTTCCTTGTTCAGTCTAACCATACCCCACCCACGCTGGTTATGCATTAGCTAACTAACATCAGCAAAATAAGTTACAGTAAAAGGTCACTTTGGAACACAACATCCGCAGTCTCTGTAATGGTTGTTCCTATGTTGTGTCCAAGATAAATAAAAGGGTGTTTCCAAAACAAGAAGACTGGGCGGGGTCTGATAAGACCACATAGCAATAAACTGGGCTGCCATACGGTCAAATAGCTAGTTCACTTTGGTTAAAAGGTAGCTACAACATTAACGTTAGCTACGCTTGCCTTCTGCAAGCAATGTTATACTAGCAGGCTAGCAAACGTTAGCTTCTCTTGCTACCTTCTGAGAAGTACTTCAGCGCAAGTACAAATGGATCCCCGGTCTGGTTCTTTCTTCTTTCCGTCTCTGCCACTCGCAAACTTCTATTAGAAGTTCGGCTTGAAACTGACAACTGGCTTTCAAATGAAGAGTCCAAATCTGTCCTCGTCAGGTTGGAAGATTTTGCCATTGCAAGCTACATAGTTAAAAATCCACGTATTATCTTTTCCCCAGGCACGAAATCAATCAAACAAAACTCAAATATTGCGCGCGACCGTTTGTTTCACGCAAGCGCACTAATTACTTCCGAAAATGACTTGCGCACTAGTTTAGTGGGAATAGTGGTCCAACGTTTCTTCGATTAGGTTAAACGGCGGTTGGCATCTAATCTATGTTGCATTACCGCCACCTACTAGACTGGAGTACTCACTTATACTTTGCTTAAAAAAATGTTTAAAAAAAAAAATACTCTACCGTCTAACACTACACTCACAAAACAAAATCAAATAATAATTATAAAAAATAACACCACCCTACTCCACTATTTAAATATATTTAATCCTACCTCAGGCCAACAAGCTGAAAGGATGGGACACCACCACTTAACACACTGTGTAACTCTTCTGATGTCAAATCACACCCACATACCTCTATGCAGCTGCCACCACAACCTCTATTTCTGCAATACAGTTGATAACCATTGCTATAAATGCTAAAAATCCAATCTTACTGAAACATAAATCACTTGTTGGCCTATCCCTCAGTACTGGTACAGATCTACTATACACACAACTCCTCTAAAGATCCACCCCCTTGACCCATCTTCCTATACTTTCTTCACTGCCTCAGCATATGCCGACTTCTGCACTAATTCTAACCCTGGAAACTTCAACCTGCCTCTCTCCCACAGGACATTTCTGATCCCCAGCCCCCATGGGCACCCCTAAAATTAACACATACCACTACTTTCCCCAATGCAACACATTCCTTTGTCTCATGCCCTTCTGCACACTTCTCACACCTAGGAATCTCCCTCCTACATACTGCTGCCACATGCCCATAAGCTTGACACCTGTAACAACGTAATGTATTCGGCACAAAAGCTCCTACCGGATAACTTACAGTGCCTTGCAAAAGTATTCAGCCCCCTTGAACTTTGCGACCTTTTGCCACATTTCAGGCTTATTATTATTATTATTATTATATGCCATTTAGCAGACGCTTTTATCTAAAGCGACTTACAGTCATGTGTGCATACATTCTACGTATGGGTGGTCCCGGGAATCGAACCCACTACCCTGGCGTTACAAGCGCCATGCTCTACCAACTGTGCTACAGAAGGACCACTAGGCTTCAAACATAAAGATATAAAACTGTATTTTTTTGTGAAGAATCAACAACAAGTGGGACACAATCATGAAGTGGAACGACATTTATTGGATATTTCAAACTTTTTTAACAAATCAAAAACTGAAAAATTGGGCGTGCAAAATTATTCAGCCCCTTTACTTTCAGTGCAGCAAACTCTCTCCAGAAGTTCAGTGAGGATCTCTGAATGATCCAATGTTGACCTAAATGACTAATGATGATAAATACAATCCACCTGTGTGTAATTAAGTCTCCGTATAAATGCACCTGCACTGTGATAGTCTCAGAGGTCCGTTAAAAGCGCAGAGAGCATCATGAAGAACAAGGAACACACCAGGCAGGTCCGAGATACTGTTGTGAAGAAGTTTAAAGCCGGATTTGGATACAAAAAGATTTCCCAAGCTTTAAACATCCCAAGGAGCACTGTGCAAGCGATAATATTGAAATGGAAGGAGTATCAGACCACTGCAAATCTACCAAGACCTGGCCGTCCCTCTAAACTTTCAGCTCATACAAGGAGAAGACTGATCAGAGATGCAGCCAAGAGGCCCATGATCACTCTGGATGAACTGCAGAGATCTACAGCTGAGGTGGGACACTCTGTCCATAGGACAACAATCAGTTGTATATTGCACAAATCTGGCCTTTATGGAAGTGGCAAGAAGAAAGCCATTTCTTAAAGATATCCATAAAAAGTGTTGTTTAAAGTTTGCCACAAGCCACCTGGGAGACACACCAAACATGTGGAAGAAGGTGCTCTTTGAAACCAAAATTTAACTTTTTGGCAACAATGCAAAATGTTATGTTTGGCGTAAAAGCAACACAGCTCATCACCCTGAACACGCCATCCCCACTGTCAAACATGGTGGTGGCAGCATCATGGTTTGGGCCTGCTTTTCTTCAGCAGGGACAAGGAAGATGGTTAAAATTGATGGGAAGATGGATGGAGCCAAATACAGGACCATTCTGGAAGAAAACCTAATGGAGTCTGCAAAAGACCTGAGACTGGGACGGAGATTTGTCTTCCAACAAGACAATGATCCAAAACATAAAGCAAAATCTACAATGGAATGGTTCAAAAATAAACATATCCAGGTGTTAGATTGGCCAAGTCAAAGTCCAGACCTGAATCCAATCGAGAATCTGTGGAAAGAACTGAAAACTGCTGTTCACAAATGCTCTCCATCCAACCTCACTGAGCTCGAGCTGTTTTGCAAGGAGGAATGGGAAAAAATGTCAGTCTCTCGATGTGCAAAACTGATAGAGACATACCCCAAGCGACTTACAGCTGTAATCGCAGCAAAAGGTGGCGCTACAAAGTATTAACTTAAGGGGGCTGAATAATTTTGCACGCCACATTTTTTCAGTTTTTGGTTTGTTAAAAAAGTTGGAAAATTCCAATAAATGTCGTTCCACTTCATGATTGTGTCCCACTTGTTGTTGATTCTTCACAAAAAAATACAGTTTTATATCTTTATTTTTGAAGCCTGAAATGTGGCAAAAGGTCGCAAAGTTCAAGGGGGCCGAATACTTTCGCAAGGCACTGTATATATCCTAACATCACTTTGTCGGGAAAAGACTCAACATCAAAACTCAAAAGAACAGAACAGACAATCCAATATGTTGCATTACCGATCCCCCAACTGAACTATAGTATAGATCCAATAGACTTTGTGATAAAAAAAAAATGGGAACAGGGATTTATTTTTATTTTTATATAAACATATATTTGAATTACCCTACCAACGAACCCTATACTCATGATAACCTGATCACCTTATTCCACTACTTTAGCCCGATCTGATCCTACCCCAGGCCAACACCTGAGAGGATGGGACACTACCACTCAACACATGCTGTAACTCTTCTGAAGTCAAATATTGTACCCCCAAGCACTTCTCTGCAGCTGCCACTACAACATCTATTTTCTGTGTTTTACTTTCCATTTCAGCGGTGCAGTTGATAACCATTGCTTTGAACGTTAAGAAGCCAACCTTACTGAAGCATATACAGTGCATTTGGAAAGTATTCAGACCCCTTGACTTTTTCCACATTTTGCTACGTTACAGCCTTATTCTAAAATGGATTAAATAAAAACTTTCCTCATCAATCTACACACAATACCCCATTACGACAAAGCAAAAACAGGTGGGGGAAAAAATACTTATTTACATAAGTATTCATACAATTTGCTATGAGACTTGAACTTGAGCTCAGGTGCATCTTGTTTCCATTGATAATTCTTGAGATGTTTCTACAACTTGATTGGAGTCCCCCTGTGGTAAATTCGCTTGATTGAACATGATTTGGAAAGGGGCACACCTGTCTATATAAGGGCCCACAGTTGACAGTGCATGTCAGAGGAAAAACCTAAACATGAGGTCGAAGGAATTGTACGTAGAGCTCCGAGACATGATTGTGTCGAGGCACAGATCTGGGGAAGGGTGCCAAAACATTTCTGCAGCATCGAAGGTTCCCAAGAACACAGTGGCCCCCATCATTCTTAAATGGAAGATGTTTGGAACCACCAAGACTCTTCCTAGAGCCAAACTGAGCAATTGGTGAAGGGCCTTCGTCAGGGAGTTGACCAAGAACCCAATGGTCACTCTGACAGAGTCCCAGAGTTCCTATGTGGAGAACTTTTGAGAAGGACAACTATTTCTGCAGCACTCCACCAATCAGGCATTTTTGGTAGACTGGCCAGACGGAAGCAACTCCTCAGTAAAAAGCACGTGACAGCCCGCTTGGAGTTTGCCTAAAGAAACCTAAAGGACTCACAGACTATGAGAAAAAGATTCTCTGGTCTGATGAAACCAAGATTGAACTCTTTGGCAGGGATGCCAAGAGTCACGTTTGGATGAAACCTGGCGCCATCCGTGCGGTGAAGCATGGTGGTGGCAGCATCATTCTGTGGAGATGTTTTTCAGAGGCAGGGGCTGGGAGACTAGTAAGGATCGAGGTAAAGATGAACAGAGCAAAGTACAGAGAGATCCTTGATGAAAGCCTGCTCCAATGTGCTCAGGACATCAGACTGGGGCAAAGGTTCACCTTCCAACAGGCCAACAACCTTAAGCACACAGCCAAGACAATGCAGGACAAGTCTTTAAATGTCCTTGAGTGGCCCATCCAAAGCTCAGACTTGAACCCGATCAAACATCTCTGGAGAGACCTGAAAATAGCTGTGCAGCGACACTCCCCATCCAACCTGACAGAGCTGGAGAGGATCTGCAGAGAAGAATTAGGGAAAGCCCCAAATACACACGTGGACAAGCTTGTAGCGTCATACCCAAGAAGATTCGAGGCTGTAATCGCTGCCAAAGGTGCTTTAAAGTAAAGTGTCTGAATACTTTTGTAAATGTGATGTTTCAGTTTATTTTTATTACACTTGCAAAGATGTCTAAAAACCTGTTTTTGCGTCGTCATTATGGGTTATTGTGTGTAGATTGATGGGGGAAAAATAATTTAATAAAGTTTAGAATAAGGCTGTAACGTAGCAAAATGTGGAAAAAACCAAGGGGTCTAAATACTTTCCCAATGCACTGTATCACTCATTGGCCTATCCCTCTGTGCTGGAACATATCAACTATGCACAGGGATCCTCTCAGAATCCCTCACCCTTGACTCATCCTCCTCTACTTTCTTCACTGCCTCAGCATACCACACCTTCTGCTCTAATCTGACTCTAGCCATGTCAAACTGCCTCTCTTTCATCGGACACTTCCGATTCCCAGCAACACGTGCACCCCTACAGTTGACACAAACAACATTATCCACCGAAACTACACAATCCTCTATCCCAGACCTCCTGGACACTTTCCACATCTTGGAATCTCCCTCCTACACACTTATGTGACATGAACATAAACGTTGCACCAGAAATAGCACAGTGGATTCACCACAAAAGCTCTGAAAAGATAACTTATATATCTTAACATGAGCTTGTCAGGTAAAGACCCCGACTCAAAACTCAGAAGGACTGAGAGTGACTCCTATGTTTCACTAGCCCACTGTCCTAACGAAAAACAAATGATAGTCCCACTAAGCCCAAACCAGATGGGATGGCATATCGCTGCAGAATGCTGTGGTAGCCATGCTGGTTAAGTGTGCCTTGAATGATGATCTCCACACCATCACACCACCTCCTCCATGCTTCACGGTGTGAACCACACATGCGGAGATCATCCGTTCACCTACTCTGCATCTCACAAATACGCATTGGTTGGACCCAAAAATATAATATTTGGACTCATTGGACCAAAGGACAAACTTTCACCGGTCTAATGTCCATTGCACGTGTTTCTTGGTCCAAGCAAGTCTCTTCTTATTATTGGTGTCCTTTAGTAGTGGTTTCTTTGCAGCAATTCAACCATGAAGGGCTGATTCACACAGTCTCCTCTGAACAGTTGATGTTGAGATGTGTCTGTTACTCTGTTAAGAATTTATTTGGGCTGCAATTTCTGAGGCTGGTAACTCTAATGAACACCTCTGCAGCAGAGGTAACTCTGGGTCTTCCTTTCCAGTGGCAGTCCTCATGAGAGCCAGTTTCATCATAGCGCTTGATGGTTTTTGCGACAGCACTTGAATACATTTGAAAAGTTCTTGACATTTTCCGGATTGACTCACATTCATGTCTTAATAAAATAATGATGGACTGTCTCTTTGCTTATTTGAGTGGTTATTGCCATAATATGGACTTGGTCTTTAACCAAATAGGGCTATGTTCTGTATACCACCCCTACCTTGTAACAACACAACTGATTGCCTCGAACACATTAAGAATTAAATCAATTTTAACAAGGTACACCTGTTAATTGAAAATAATTCCAGGTGACTACCTAATTAAGCTGGTTGAGAGAATGCCAAGAGTGTGCAAAGCTGTGTTGTGGAACATTCTAATCAAGAGAGAGAGACTTTGTAATTTCTTCAAACAATCATCTTTATTTAATATCGATTAATTATTGCAATAATGAAGCTGGTCGATCCTACAGTCTGAAGTGTGATGACGAGAGCTCAACAAGCAGAACTGAGCCACAGTATTTTATAGTTAAGACACATCCACATGACAAACAACAGATGTCTGGAATAGGTCGAACAGGTTAGGATTTACATGTGAGAAAGGAGTATCCCCCAGCCTGATAACATTTACTGTGAAGACTGTTCCAATTGTATAGAAACCAGGGTTTGGCCCCTAAGACAAGGTTCCTCCCATCAGCTGTCCATACCAGAGACATCTCCTCCCTGGTATCTCACCGTATACAAATACCAACTCATTCTATGGAATGCAGGCTGTAGGTTTTCTCACTAAGCCATCATAAATCAATTGCCAGCGCCAAGCCCCAGAGGTCCAACTCAGTTCCACAGACACAGATGAGAGAGTGCTCATCAAATCTTATTTGATGCATAAACAGTATTAAAACATCATCTTGTAATTTTTTCTACCATAGCTGTCATCAAGGCAAAGGGTGGCTACTTTGAAGAATCTGAAATATAAAATATGTTTTGATTTGTTTAAAACTTTATTGGTTACTACTTGATTCCATATGTGTTATTTCATAATTTCAATGTCTTCACTATTATTCTGCAATGAAGAAATAGTCAAAATAAAGAAAACCACTGGAATGAGTAGGTGTGTCCAAACATTTGACTGGTACTGTATGTAAATAAGTTATGTTTTTTATTTTTAATATATTTGCAGAAATGTCTAAAAAACAGTTTTTGCTTTGTCATTATGATGCATTATTTGTAGATTGATGAGGACATTTAAAAAAAATCCATTTTAGAATAAGGCTGTAACTTATTTTTTTTTAGAAAAAGTCAAGGGGTCTGAATACTTTCCGAATGCACTGTATACATAGAAATGTCAATAGAAAAAAAGGTCAAACAAAATTAAATGCAGCTACTTTGCTGTTATTCTAGCTCCACGGTTTGACGTGACTGTGTTAACCGTAGTTGGCTAGCTAGCAAGCAAGGGATAAGAGCATTGCCAGCCAGCATTGCAATGGAACATTGAAAACGAACGACTGGGACATAGAACAAAGACGTAATTTTAGTATAAGCAGAACCCAGAGATGTTCAAACAGACGGCCAGACTCTGGTCTCAAGTGTACGCCGGCGCCCCCTCCTCCAGTCCAGAGTACACCCGCAAAATAGACAAACTCTGTGGCATAGGCTTCGACAAAGTCATTGGGCCCCACGTGACTAGCTCTAATGCTGTCTCAGCAGTAGATACCTTCATCACATTTTATTATGGTTCACCAATGGATCTGTTTTGTTTGAATACTGTAGCATAGTTATGACTGTGTTATAAACGTCCTTCTCTACTCTTCGTCCCGTCTCCACAGAATGCAGTAATAGTGGCGTTGTCGTCGAAATCCTGGGACGTGGAGACTGCGACAGAGCTACTGCTCAGTAACTGAGTCTCAACAGCCCCCTGGTCCCAAACCACCCATCACACCACCTCACCCGGCCCCCATCTAACTCCTCTATACACACCCTCTCCCTTCAGTCTCCCTCCACCTGAAACCCTCCTCTGTTCCTCTGACCCCTTACCTCCACACCTGTTGGATACCCCCTCTCAACCTCCTGGCACTTCTCCCCTTAGTCATAATCACCATCGTCTCTGCTCTGTACCAGGCTCCAGCTTTCCTGCCATCTTTATATTGGCACTATACCCTTCCATTTCACATACCTCAATCAAATGACTTGAACCAAGTGCCCTTCCTCTCTGCACATGCTGGACCCCATTCACTCGCTGGCTTTGTCCAAACACTCTTCACTGGCATCCTATTTAACTATACAATCCTTTTACATCAGCTATGACCTTGAAGAAAGTAAGGAAGCAGTGTTAGATTGTTTGAACAGAGCCATTTTCTTCACTCCACTCTTTTGGCACTTGCTAGGAAACATTACCGATGTTTCTTTGCAGTAGCCACATCCATATCATGCCCATCAAGTCACCTGTCTTTTCAGTTTTACCTTCCAAAACTCCCCTCCCCAGCCCATTCCATCAGCAGGTAGCCCCACCCCCCTCATGATTCATAATCATCACTCTTTCCTCCCCCTTTTTATTTGGTTCTGGCCTCCTACAGGAAGACATTTGGATTCCCATTTTTTGAAAGAAAGAAAGAAAACAAAAAGCAGAAAACGTTCACCGATAACGTTACTCAAGCAAATTGGGATTGGAAGTTAAATTTTTTTTTGAAAGAATGAATATGTAAATAAAGCTATTAAAGTCTGTGTTAATTAATCCAAAACGTGTATTTTGTACTATGTGCTTTTAAGAAATGCATAATATTGTATAATTATCTATGATTTTGTGTGTTTGCATTTGCGTGTGCGATTAGTAGTCTTCCCTGTGTGTGTGTGTGTGTGTGTGTGTGTGTGTGTGTGTGTGTGTGTGTGTGTGTGTGTGTGTGTGTGTGTGTGTGTGTGTGTGTGTGTGTGTGTGTGTGTGTGTGTGTGTAGGTGTGTGTGTGTGTGTGTGTGTGTGTGTGTGTGTGTGTGTGTGTGTGTGTGTGTGTGTGTGTGTGTGTGTGCGTGTGCGTGTCTATGTGTGTGTAAAAATCTGGGGTGAGAGGCTACTTTTATGATGCTGAAGAAACAATGTCTAGTGGGAATTATATACTTGGGGAAAGCAGAACGAGCATATTCATTACAATAGAATTGTGGGCGTATGCAGTTATCCATGCTGCATACATATGCATATTTATTTAAGAAATCACTCATTTCAATGGTGCCCTGTTCCTAAGAGCAAAGCAAGAAACAGATCTTGACTCAAGTTGTGTGACACGGAGCACCTGCTCCCTCTGGTCAGAAGAAACACAAACAAATATCACGAGTATCACGAGTCCACTACAGGTTACCTTCACGGATTCAATGGCACCCAACTCCATTCCCAACCGCCCTTAAACCACAAATGGATCCACATAAAAGGCAAGGATCTTTCTCCAAAAATGCCACTCCTACTGGACCAAACTTATCTTTACCATAACCATGTCCATCGATGCAAGGCTCGGGCTCTGAGCTCCTCACAACACCTTCCACCCCTTCCATTTCACCTCCAGAACTTGAACTGGCGTCTGGCTCACATGTTTGAACTTGACACCAATCTTCCTCGACATACCCTCTCCCTTGTTATTGCGAGCTTCAACAGATTCAAATCCCTTAGTCTTTTCAACCTCCTCTCTCTTTCCCTAAAACTCACCTCACTTAGCCAATTACCCAACTCTTGAAAATATGAATATTTTCTAAGCCAAAATCTCTTTTTAGCCCACTCGAGAGACACGCTAATCCCTATACTTCCTCGACTTCAAACTCGACCCATCTGCCAGTTCGCTTTCCTTCCTACATGCATGAACTGATGTGAAGGTAATGATTAATATACATAATTGTGTGTAGTAGGCTCATTCACTTCAAGGATCCAAGTTCAGGTACTCTAAATTTGCAATGAACTGAATGCAAATCCAAGCGTTCACTCTTCTTTTTACACACTTTATGTTTGGAATGTTTTGCAAATAACTGCTGACTTGAACCGAATTAAAACGATACACAATGAACACACAGCTTGGAGATCCACCTGTACATTTTTTTTTATTTAGCTCATCTTGTTTTACAGAAGTATTGTGAATGTTAAAGACCAACTGAACAACTGCTCATCTGACTAAAAACCTCCCTTTATCTACTCATCATTACAGAAGGTAGCACCACTTATATATGAGTCAAATACATTTACATTACAAGAAGAACCCAGTGGTAATGTTAATACTCATATGAATACTTATCTAAGATAGTAATTCAACAGAATACTGTTTTAAAAAATCCAAGCGCAAAATAGACTCACAGATAAACATAAGCCTTTGTTGTCACTGGATGTAAAGAGAGACAGTCCTTTATTAAGAGACTAATATCAAGTCCTTTATTGGACATGTCAATTGACACAGCATTTGACAAAGTAGCTGGACTACTGACTGTGTTCCAGAGACATAGAGACAGCACTAGGCTAGCAACCATAGACATATTATGTATGTACATAATTGCTAGCAAAATGCTCTCCTCCATTATGAGTTCTTGAACAAAAGTGTTGGGTGCAACAAAGTGATTCATCAATTTGCGATGAGGGGTACATTTTCATGCATAGGAATACTTACAAGAAAATCGAATGAACAGGTAAAAGCTTTAACGGAAAGTAATCTGAATTCACTGAAATTATTCTTATTTTACTAATACCAATGGAAATATGTGATACTGTGTATTATATTTAAATAAATGTGAGTCAATATTCACCAACAATATATCTTGAACAGTGGTGATAGGATATGAGTTTGTTTTAAGCCATTTAATATGAACTATGCTTAATTGTTGTAAAATAACAATTGAATTCGAGGGATATCATTAGCTTTCTAGCTAAAATGTAAAAAATAGAAAAGTACCCATCTTCAATAGCGGAAAACATTAGCAGTCTCAAAGCCAACAAAGTCACTCAAATAGGTATTTGTGTCAAAAAGAAACATAAAAATATCACTTGTTAATAGCGACTGTGTTTCTTTTGAATCAGAATTGCTACAATCCAAAGAAATACACAAGTTTCCATTTTGCTGTTGCTCTGCCCAGACTAGACGATTGGGCTGGATTAGGACTGCTTGACTTTGTTCTTTTCCTGGACATTGATGTGTTGTTCCCTGCTCTCCTCCCTCTCAGGCCGGTCCTCACTCTGGCGGGCAATGAGCAGTCGGCAGGTGAGCAGAATGCCAAAGACCAGAGCATGAGCGTATCGTTTCAGGGGGTCTCCTACTAGCTGGTGGAAGAAAAGGACCGCCAGCATGACCAGCAAGAGCAGGAAGTTAGCCACATCCTTGGGTCTCCCTGGCACCAACGTCAGAACCACACCACAGCCCACCTCTAGTGAGCCAACGATCTTACGGAGCAGCACCGAACTGATACCCATCTTCTTTAGGCCTGGCAAGGCCTTTGCGTAGCTTTTGTATGCCCTTTTCTAAAGAAAAAAACGTGAGAGAGAACATTTCAGCATTCATTTTCATAGATATCAAAGAGAGAACTTGCTCATTAGTGGTATACTATAGGCTACAGTATATACTTTCTCCGATTTGTAGAACCTGTAGGGAAGTTCCAGTTCTATATCAAAAGTTGGAGTGAGACGATACATTTAATGTCTTAATAGAAATGACGCATTGCCTCTTATCCACTCGTCGTCCCCTTATGCCATAGTTTGTACATCTCAATTGTCAGTAGAAACCACGTTTGTTTAAGCAAGTCAGCCATATGTTTTTTTAAAAGGCAGTAAATGAGGCTGAATTAACTGTTTCCCTGCCAGACACGGCTCCGCTGATAGCCAGGTGTAGCAGTGGTAAGGATTCACTCCATGTTCCTGAAAAGAAAGCTCAGCTGTTGGGAGAGCTTTATGTAGCCCTAACAGTTTGTGGGCACCGTTTGTCACCGTTATAGTGCAATTCATGTTTTGATAAGTGTTGGGTAGTGGCTTTGCTGGCGTGCATCTAAACATTGTTTTGTTGTTGTTGAGGTTGCCCCACCAAGATGTACATGCTAAAATCGCCACTGACACTAACAGATGTTTTTCTGTTGTTTTTTTAGTTTTAACTATAGGGTTTAAGAGCTGTACTTGTAAGTAGCCTATGCAAGCACCACCAAAACCACTGTCCTTGATATCGGCCTATTACATAAACTGTTCAATCGTTGGGGCCTCCCGAGTGGTGCAGCGGTCTAAGGCACTGCATCGCAGTGCTAGAGGTATCACTACAGATCCGATCACGGGCTGTTTCGCACCCGGCCATGACCGGGAGATCCATGAGGCGGCACACAATTGACCCAGTTTCGTCCGGGTTAGGGGAGGGTTTGGCTGGCCAGGATGTCCTTGTCCCATCGCGGTCTAGCGACTCCTGTGGCGAGCCGGGCACATGCACGCTGACAAGGTTGCCAGATCGGATGCACATTGGTGCGGCTGGCTTCCTGGTTAAGCGAGCAGTGTGTCAAGAAGCCGTGCGGGTTGGCGGCGTCAGGTTTTGGAGGACACATGGCTCTCGACCTTCGCCTCTACCTATTCCGTACTGGGACAAGACTGTAACTACCAATTGGATATCACTAAATTGGGGAGAAAATGTGGTAAAAAGTACACAAATAAATCAATAATAATAATACTCAATGACCAAAATATAGGCTAATGAAGGGGCCTATTCACCATATAATAAGAATTACATTAGAACATATATGAATGAAGAGAAAAGCACAGATGAGCATTAACATCATTGACAGGGAGAGACTCAACATCAGCCCCACACAGGCAGGTTCACCCCTAGCTGATTAAACTCAACTCCACGATTTGCAATGGAGTTGAGTGGGGGCTAGTGTCGGCGGACTGGAGCTCCGACATCACATAAAGGGACGTTTTTAACTAAAACGACTGATTTCAGCACCCAAAGAATAGCTCGAAATTACACAGAACAATGTCGTGATGTCGGAGCTCCAGTCCGCCCACAGTAGTCGCCGCTCAACTCCATCATTAAAGAGTTTAATCGACTGGTCGGCTAGTGAATCCCAGAATTTGACTATAGAATTTGTTCGAGTGCGCTGCCTAGGCTAAAATGTACCTTCAAATACCATTAAGTCATATTTGGCTAATAATAACAAATAATTCGCCATAAAACACTACTGAACAAACGTGTAGGCTACTGTTAGCCTATATCATAGTCTTATTTTATTTCAAACAAACAGGCCTATTTACCTGTAGCCAATTCATTCGATTTCAATTATGTGGGCTTATCTGAAATGCCTAATGGTAATATTTCGTTTTTTGTCATAATAGTCATGTATTTCTATCGTCAGACTTCAATAAATAATTTAGCCTATTATAGGCTATATAATAATGCAGCAGGTACCATCATCTCCTTGCTTGCTTAAATTCATTCCCAAGATTGAAACAAAACATACATTCAAATCATATGTATCAGTTAGATATGATATGCTATTTTATTTCATGATTCAAATGTGGGTCAGCAGCACATTAGAGCCTGAGAGCGTCCATAGCCAGAACAATGGCTTTCGCTTCCAGCTTCAGATGCGGTTTGTTGCTAAAGGTTTACTTACCATCTCACTGTACGCATCTTTGCTTAATCTTGGTGTGAGCTTTATAGTGCCCATGAAGACGAAAAAAAGACCAAGAGCAAAAGAGAGGGCCACAATTGTTATCGTCCTCGGTGAAGCCATCTTCAGTGTTGTGTGTCCCGATCCCCCCACCAACCTGTGTGTCTCGGCGCGGCCGCTATTTAGTGGAGGCCTATTCACTGAAACAACTGGCTGTAATATATTCTCTCCTGTGAAGATGCTGAGGGGGGTGGGCTTCTCGAAGAGCGACAAAAATGGCGAAAGTGAATTTGTACACAGGGTTCAAGGTCCAAATGCCCAATTATGGAGCCCATACCAAGATATATTATCAGTTTATATGTAATATAATTACAAAAATGACGAATGGATATTATTTGTACATAGTCCAACAATATATATTTTTTTTAAGCAGTTTCTTTTCCAGCATGCATAAGTAAATAATAGCTAATACCGAATGAAATAGGAAACATGGTTACATATGGCTGACTATTAGTTTGGCGTTACACCTATTGTTTGGACTGTTTTGAATCTGGGTCAAACAACAGAGCATTATCATCTTCAAGGTGAACAAACACGAGCACACTTCAAGGCATATGGTACATTGTAAAAGGAAGCACGTGATTGTTTATTGTACATTTCAGTTGTGTATTTGTTCTTTCTTCAAAATTGACCTGGTGGTGTTCTCTTCAAATTCTATTTTCCTTTCACTGACCATTTTGTGTTGTTGAAAAACAGGGTCTGTGAGACATTTGTCAAACAGTCATATAAAAAGAAAACGAACATGACAAAAGCATGTCACTTTTTCCATCAAATGTACAATATACACAGATAAACTCGATTCATATTTATGAGGAGGGATTAAAATATTTTGGCCAGTACATTCATCATGTTTGTAAACAACTGTTTACTTATACTGCAGATAATTAAGTAACCACTAATAAATAAATATTTCATATAACATATTTTGGTAAGATAAAATAAACACACATTTCTCAGGGGGTGCATTGTGGATTTGCAGTTTCTGCACAGTAGCAGCGAAGAAAAACATCCATCAAGTATTTTGAAATTGTCCTTCAAAAGCCGTTGAATACTCCAGTTGTAATCCATAAGTTAGAAATGTGAGGTAATTGAATGGAAAAGGAGGTTGTGGAGGATTTGCAGGCAGGGCATGTCTCCCTCTGTCAATCAGTCAGTCAGGTCGCTGTCTGGGTGGTTTGCAGGGAAGAGGCTGGGGATGAGTCACTAAGGTGTCTCAGCATGTTTATAAATCACTGGAGTGCTGCCCTTGCCAGGATAGCAGACTGCGTCGTCACACACTGGACCTAGGACTCTCTCTCAGCCCTCTCCTCTCACTGGCCCTGATTCTGTCGCTCTTTCAGAGCCAAAATGGCTTTTCGGTAAAGATCTATCAAGAAACAGGGAAATCACATATCTCAGACAGTCTCATTTTTTGCGTTGCATTTCAGTGTGAGTTAAAAAGGAGAGACTGGGGGCTCACCAAAGGTCACGGAGAGGTCAACTGGCTGGGAGTATGCTCCTGGCATCTTCTCAGAGTTTATCCTGTTCTTTTTCACTTTCACCACTTTTTTCTTCTTCTTCTTGTCCCCTTTATCAACAGATGAGAAAATGTGAACGTTATCAACTCAGATGCACATTTCAATATTAAAGAGTGCTAACAACATGTTGTAACCTGTTAATACATCATAAAACATGCTCCAATACATTGGAGGCAGATTGAAGTGTTGTTTGAGGAGCACAGCTACCTTTATTCGAGTTGTCTTTGTCTTCGTTGTCAACTGATTCTGGGAGCTCTTGGGTCTCTTCCTTCACTTTGGCTTTACGTTTCAGCTTCCTTCGTTTCGGAGGTATTAGGGGACTGTTGGCCTTCTCTTTCTGCACACTGTGTTCTGGGTCTGCCTCTGTGCTACCTTCCTCCTCCTCCGCATTCTCTCCTTCGCTTTTCTCTTCTGTGTCCTTAATCTTCACCTGTTGTTTCTTCTTTTTATTAAGCCTCTTTTTGCTCTCCTACAATAAACAAGGCTTTTCAGTTCACATATTCCAGCAGTGAAAATGAATGTGCACCTCCAGATCTACTAAAACTAGTAGATTGTTTCACTACAAATAATCAATTGGAATCTTATCAAGATCAAATGGATCTACAACTAAAGATTATCAGTTGATTTGTACGTTTCAATGTCTTTACCTTTTTCAAGATGTTTCGAATGGGTTGTAGCGAGGGGGTCTTGGGTCTTAGGTCCCTTTCATGAGGGCTTTGTACTTTACGAAGGTCATTTTTGCTGGCACGGATTCTACACATAGACATTTCACATAAGAAAGGGTCCATACCATGATGCTTTAGCTAACATGGGCCATGTCTTTGCAGTAGTTCATGGATACATTCTGTGAATGCAACATTAACACATTGGCCAAGACAGATGATATCCTGTCTAACTGAAGGCACATCCCATTCATAGGCACACCATGTCATTTCAACGTGGAAATGTGGATACCAATTGGTTGAGAAGTTGATCAATGAGATTTCAACCTTTATTCACCGACTCCAATAGACAGACAGAAGGTTGTTGAAATCCCAATGTGTTATCACTATGCTTTCAACCATCTAAAAAGGACACCAACGTTCAAATGGAAATACAATGTCAGACATGTTGTATTTATACAACAACGTAACGGGTTATCACTGTGCATTACCTAAAAGCAGAAACAAATGGATTGCAGTTGAGATTACATTAAAAGTACATAGTGCAAGTGATCAATGCTGTTCAAGATTCTGCTCAGATTATTACAGCAATTGTGAAGATCTCCACAGACCTGCGAGCTTTGCACGCTATCTTGAACTTGCACGCTTTCTATGATTACGTACTGTAAGAAGACATTTACAGTTCCAGTAACCTCAAAATTTGTCCATGGAAGTGTTACACATTTTAAGGTTGAATAAATACGGTTACATTAGTTTGTAAGATAGCCTTTACTTTAAGCTATTTACTCTTACTACAAAAAGATAATTGAATTGTGTTTGGTTGACATTGTAACCAAATGTCAACATTTAAAGGATATGCTTGGATAATTTCATTTGAGCCACTGGCTTAATCCTATTATTTAACTTGTAATTTTGGTTTATTTGGAGATTTGAATCCAACATATAATTAGTTTACTTGTCTGGAAATCTACCAAATCCTCCATCGTTAACACAATGGAAAGGTCAAATGCTTTATCTAAATGTTGAAAGCGCGTGGGCGACGGAGAGAGACAAAATGGTGCAGTTTGAGGCCATGTGGCAGAGAGTGATAGGGCCACTGGAGATGGGGGTGTGAGCAGGTGGGTCTGGGAAGGGGGGATGTTGTGGATGTTTGTGTAAGTCTGTATGTTGTCATTTGTATGTATATGGTTTTTATTGTAAAAAAAAAAGAAAATCTTTGAGCTATTGTTTAATAAAATATTTAACAATGGCTGTTGATGACTTTGCAAATGCTATATAGGCTTAAATAGTATAATTGATGATATTTTACCTAATAAGTATGGTTTCATTTAATTTGCCCTGTTCAACCTACCCTTTGGAATGACTTCAATAGCAACAGTGAATATATTTAGTTATTAAGGGATCTCTCAATAATCATTCTCACGATAGCACATTGGTAGTAGTCAGTGACAAAAATCAAAGCTGGGCTTAGTTAAAATCCTGGATGGGCAACCAAATGAATAGATTTAGATCAACTCTCCAGTAGGAGGTGCTGCTATATGACGTTGAAGTTCTGAAATAGTTTCAAAGGTACAAATTCAACATATTTTATACAGGGTGTGTCTATCTTGAAAATTGTATTGTAACCTTACATTTCACACTCAAAGCAACAGTTTCCATTGATTACTTTTTTAAATCCACGTCACAATACGCTGACAAATTACATTGAAACAACGTTTATTCAACCAGTTTGTGCCAATTGGGATAGTTATGGTCGCTCTTACCTTTCCTCTTTGGGCTTGCGGCTCCTCTCGATCTTCCCACGCCTGTCCCTCTCGTCTGGTGCTAGAGGTCTCCTGTCCCTGATGTCCCTGATTATGCGAGAACAGAGTTCTGGGTAATCCAGATTGACAGCACGCAGAAGCCAGCGAAGACCCCGCAGCGTCTTCCTGTCTGTCCACCTCCGCAGGTCTATTAAGGCTGAGCAAGGCTCCTAGAGTGAAAAGGCACAACATAATCAAATCTATTTGGCCTACATGGATTTCTGTCTGTCTATGTATCTATCTGTCTCTTGAACATAATAAACATAATCTGTCTGTTTGCCTGGCTGTCAGTTTGTCTGTCTGTCTGTCTGTCTGGATCTTATGTCTGTCTGTCTGGATCTTATGTTTGGCTCTTCTGTCTGGCTGTCTGTCTAGCTCTTCTGTCTGGCTGTGTGGAGAGTGGTGTGTGTGAGAACTAGACTCACAATGTGGCACAGAGAACGGCTCTGGTTCACCAGTCTCTCCAGAGACAGGAGCTCAATTATCTCACTTCCCAGCAGGGCATTCATCTTGTCTTGCTTGTTGGCCAGCCTAAAACACAACACAGTTTATTCAGTGGATTCAAAAAAGGAAAAACAACTACACTGAAAGCACTAATCAGTTTCGTTACTGTGCTTCCTTGCCCACTGTACCATGGCAACACTAAGGTTTTAATGTAGGTAGTATAGATTATCTGTCACTTTGTCATGTACATCTCATAGAATATTGTATAACATACTTATAAACTATAAATATAACAAATATAGCTTTACTTTTTATTTTAAGGTTGATCAAGTATTCTATTCACACTCAAACTTGATATAAGAATTAGTCCTTACACCAGTAGTGGTTTTCCCGCCACTCTAGGTTGCTTCAGCAGGTCCGTCAGAAGTTCCTTGACCTCTTTAATCCTCTGCCGGTCACTGGAGTCCACCACAAAGATGAACCCATGGACCTCCCCATAGAGATCCCTCCAGGACCCCCGCAACTCCGGGGCCCCACTGATGTCCAGCAGGGTGACCAGGAAGTTCTCCACTCTCAGCTCCGTGCGGACACACCCATGTGTTGGACCCACGTCCACCGGGGGCACTGCAGACAGCGAGAATAGTTACAAGAGGACCTCAGTCAGCCATACGCAGATTTCTGTGTAATGTCTACTGTAATGTTACTGTTAATTGTTTTGTATTGAAGTCACTGTTACATTACCTCTTAACATCCCCCTGACAGTGGATGTTTTTCCTGCTTTATCAAGACCGACCACGAGTACATTGACTTTCCTGTGTGAAAATATGAGACATGGGGCTCGAGTTAGCATTTGGAGCAATTTAAGTCAGAGTAGTTGTAATCACAAGTGACTGAGGGACTGTGTTAATCCATTTGAGAGAAAGTCATTCTTACCTGATGGGTTGCTGGAACTTGGAGACCCAGCTGCAGCAGTTGGTTATCAGGTTGAACATGTTCAGTTGTGGTGAAACAGAACAAGGTGAGCACAGCGGCAACCATCTTCTTCTCAGTCCCCACCTGAAAGAAGAGCTCATTATGACACAGGGTCGACGTGCAAACTATAGACTTACAGAATGACCGGTGCTAAGTCAGCTGAGGTAACAAAGGCTACTGTCAGGTGATCAGGGTCAGGGCCAATAAACCCCTGAGGACATCAGAGCCATTTAGATCTTAATGTAAAAGTCGATCATTTCTTTACTGTTTGAAATCTCTTTGACAAAGGTTAGCATTATCTGTGTGACTATATAAACTTCACTATTAGAAAAAAATAGTCTTTGTAAAATGGTTCTTCAGCTGTCCCCAAAGGGGAACCCTTTGAAGAACTCTTTTTGGTTCCAAATAGAACCATTTTGGTTCCAGGTAGAACCATTTTTGGCTCCATTAGGACCCTTCCACAGAGGGTTCTACATGGAACCCAAAGGGGTTGTACATAGAACCAAAAAGGATTCTCCCTGGAAACAAAAAGGGTTCTTCTATGGGGACAGCCAAAGAACCCTTTGAACCCTTTTTTCTACGAGCATGGGTTATAGTACCTGGCTAAACTAGGTTACTTTGTTTGTACCCACAGTGCATTCCTATCCATTTCGGGATACACTATTCATTGGGTCTGTGCATTACCTGCTTACTGTATATCCTTTTTGCTATCCCCATAAACTATCCATAAACTAGTCCATCGGTTTCCACCATGGGGTTTGTTTTACAATGCACAGCATAAATGTATATAGACTCTCAACTACATGTTACGGAACTATGTGGCTGAACTGGCTGGCACAGTCTGATTACATTAAGACATGGTAGCCTACCAGTTGTCTGACAAATCTTTGTACCTGTGTGTAGTCTGCCACAGACTGGTTCTACACAAACAGCAGGTGTGTGAGTGTGTCCATCTGAGGTGTGCTAAATAAATCCAGCAGGCCTCAGCTCTCTGCCCTCTGCATCTGCTCAATCTCCATAAGCTGCCTAAGCCCAGACTAGTCAGGTAGAGCATAAACTAGCAACAAGACTTCAAATGACAGCATGGTTATCCAACTGGCGAGACGCGGGCAGATTTAGTACAAAGATAAAATACACACACACACACAGTTGCAGTCAGACGTTTACATACACCTTAACCAAATACATTTAAACTCAGTTTTTCACAATTCCTGACATTTAATCCTAGTAAAAATTCCCTGTCTTTGGTCAGTTAGGATCACCACTTAATTTTAAGAATGTGAAATGTCAGAATAATAGTAGAGAGAAATATTTATTTCAACTTTTATTTCTTTCATCACATTCCCAGTGGGTCAGACGTTTACATACACTCAATTAGTATTTGGTAGCATTACCTTTAAATTGTTTAACTTGGGTCAAACGTTTTGGGTAGCCTTCCACAAGCTTCCAACAATAAGTTGGGTGAATTTTAGCCCATTCCTCCTGACAGAGCTGGTGTAACTGAGTCATGTTTGTAGGCCTCCTTGCTCGCACACACTTTTTCAGTTCTGCCCACAAATTGTCTATAGGATTGAGGTCAGGGCTTTGTGATGTCCACTCCAATACCTTGACTTTGTTGTCCTTAAGCCATTTTGCCACAACTTTGGAAGTATGCTTGGGGTCATTGTCGATTTGGAGGACCCATTTGTGACCAAGCTTTAACTTCCTGACTGATGTCTTGAGATGTTGCTTCAATATGTCCACATAATTTTTTTTCCTCATGGTGCCATCTATTTTGTGAAGTGCACGAGTCCCTCCTGCAGCAAAGCACCCTCACAACATGATGCTGCCACCCCGTGCTTCACGGTTGGGATGGTGTTCGTTGGCTTGCAAGCCTCCCCCTTTTTCCTCCAAACATAACAATGGTCATTATGGCCAAACAGTTCTATTATTGTTTCATCAGGCCAGAGGACATTTCTCCAAAAAGTACGATCTTTGTCCCCATGTGCAGTTGCAAACCGTAGCCTGGCTTTTTTATGGTGGTTTTGGAGCAGTGGCTATTTAAGCTATTTAAGTTCAGACATTTAGACCATAAAAGTGCAAATTAAGCACATTGTCAGATTAAAGTAAAAAGAGAAAACTGACTTCAATAAAACACGTCACTGACTGCAATGATGAATATTGATATGGTTGAATCTGAAGACAACACTTTATTAGTTAACAGTGATAACCATGTGTACAACCTCTTAATGTAAACAATGTGCAAACGCCTAAATGCATTGCCCATTCTATAAATTATGCAAAACTGTATTAGTCCATGACAAAATATCCAATCCACACACAGCATTGTTCACTCAAAAACTCGTTCATATTACTTGTTTAATCCCGCAAGTAGAACACTTTCACCACTGTTCTCAGGGGTAAATCTATGAAAATAGAAGCCACGTGAAATGATAGATAGAATATAAATTAAATTAAATCTCAGCATACTTACAGTAGGATGTCAGTGTCCATACGTTTGTTTGAGTGTGTTTCTCTTGTGGCATCTTGTATGTACCAGATAACTAATCAGGGCTCAATAATTCCACTAATCCTGTGGTCACCTCATGTAGGTGGTGCAACCTGGGAAACACAGTGGTAACCTGTCTACCAATCATTCGGGTGTTTGTTAGATCGGCCTTCAACCGGATAGGTTGCTCTACTGTAAAGGTCCAATGCGGCCGTTTTTATCTGAATATCAAATCATTTCTGGGTAACAATTAAGCACCTTACTCTGATTGTTTTCAATTAAAAGAGTTAAAAATGAACAAAAATAGATTCTTAGTAAAGATACATTTCTCAAGCTAGAATTTTGCTAAAACTTTCTGGATTTATTCTGAGTGGTTAGGGGAAATCTGAGAACTAGCTGTAATTGGCAGAGAGGTTTGGAAAGCTCTTTCTTATTGGTTTATTAACACATTTGCGCCAATGGTGATCTCACCTGGCAGGCCAAAACTCCATCCCTGCAAAATATGCTGGAAATTCAAGCTGTCTTTTCAAACAGCTCTTATGCTAAAAGGGTATTATGATAATTTTCACAATTTCACAATATTATTCCAACCACATAGTGTGGAAATATTTATAAAATGAATCACGTTTTTGACTGCATTGTGATTTAGCTTGGCCAGATCAGGGCACCTGCTCATGGCCAATTTTAACAAAGATGTCTCATGATGTGATTTTTTAAATATATTTTTTATTTTTTTTACATCTAGTGCCCCTCCTTTAACAATGGAAGAGAGAAATCCAGATTATTGGTACTACCAGAATCCCCTCACATTTAATTGAGTTCAATTTGACCTATGATCTCCTGTGATGTCCATAATGAGTGGATAGAGAGGTGGTATCTTTACACCGATGGAAATAAAACAGGATAAACATTCAGTATGAGGCAAATGTAAAGTATGTTTAATGTTATCTTAAGGCTATTATTGACGCCTTGTAACATTGTAACATCTTTACAAGTTAATACATTATTACAATGGCCACTAGATGGCCTCAATTTCTATGGAAACATTCACATAATGGAGCTGTGATTACGTCACGGTGTGTGGTTTTGCTAAACAAGAGCAGACATAGGGAGGAAAGAATTTGCCCTGCAGTCTGTCTACTCATGACAAAAAAAAAACTCCAAGCGAACCTTCTTAACAACCCACAACAATACTTACGTATAAAAGAAAATGGTAATTTTATAAACAGTTAGTCCCAGTACAGTCAGTATGGAAAATACAAAGTAAAATCTGAGAGATTTGCTTACTTTAAATGTTTTCCATAACAAGGATAACATATCCTGGAACTGCCCTTTGTGTACATCCTTCATCTCGTTAAGTCATTACCCCAGTGTCCAATCAGGCATGGGCTTCATCTGCTGACTAGACTCATCCGAGGCTCTGACCACTGTGTCAGCTGGCAATGACACATACACACACACACACACACACACACACACACACACACACACACACACACACACACACACACACACACACACACACACACACACACACACACACACACACACACACACACACACACACACGCACACACGCACATACACACAACACACACACACACAGCAGCAGAAGCAGCAGCAAAGGCTTAGCACAACGTCCTTATGCCCTGCCCTATATACCCATGGCCCCACGTACCTAACATCTCTGAGAGTCCTGACAGCTGAATTCATGTCGGAGGGTTATGTTCCCCCTGAAGTCGCTCTGCTTTCGTTTAGAATGATCTATTAACTAGGGCTACAGAATGTTACCACGGAATAGTACACGATTGAACATCTATATGCCTCTGATGACTGTTGGACGTACTGTTTCAAACTGATTTAATTCGTTTGAATCTTGGCTCAGATTGTCTTCAGCTTTTTGTTCAATAACGGAATAGGGAGTGTGTGTGTACATACAGGGTGGGGTCCTAAAGACCTGCTAGGCCACTAATGTCTTAGTTCTACACTGCCGCCTTCCTTCCAGAAAGTAAACAACCACTACGGTTTGCAGCTACTGACCCACAGCGCTGTCTCGCCACTCACATTCATTAATAATAGGAGGAGGGCCTCCAGCAGACATTCACAATGCAGCGCCCACATCGTTGCCTGTCTGGGACCCATCTGGTTACACTGGGGGAGTGATTTTCATTTTGGGCTGAGCTATGGGTAACATTGTGCCTTTGAGCTATTATTGTACGGCGCTTGAAAAAACATGAATGTTTAATCTAGATTGATGCTTTCATATGGAAAACAGTGCCCTGGGATCATAATACGAATTCAAAAATGAGATCGATTTATCTTCCAAACTAGTGTTATTAAAACAATCTACATAACAGTCTGTATTTTAAGTACTCTGTTGATGGGCACAACATCTTATTTCAAGTTTAGCGACAGTTTGAAATGACTGGCCAGATTGAAGTCAACATTAAATTAAAGGAACCACGTTTGCACTGAGGAGCAAAAGCAAAAGGTGGTCAAAGGAGGCAGATGGGATCCCTCTCATAGGCCGAGCACCAATTCTAATAATCCCTGTTTGCACAGTAGCCCGAGCAAACAGAACACCGTTTCACTAGGTTCCATTCGTTCTAAAGGATGTGATGTAGTTGGTCATTTGTTTACTAAAATGTAGTACCAAGTGTAAATGTAATCCAAATGCAACACTGTGTCAAGTCACGGAAATACAAAAACTCAATTTTGGGGTACGAGCTTGCCTGGCCTTCCCACAGCACATGTTGACATAGCAGCGTTCCACATAGCTCTGGTGCTGTAACAGGGCCAAGTCTGTCCTAGTGGTGGTGTGATAGCCTAAAAAGGGAAACAGGACAACTGATCTATCTGTGCTCCTGCCCTGCACAACACACAGGCACTGAGAGAGAGAAGGTTGAGATGTACTGTATATAGCTGGCTGTAGTAGTGTTTCTAAGCTGTCGTGATTTGTAGTAGCCCCACCTGCTTCAATAACCTTCTGAAAGTAATTGCCCAAGACTTCTACTTTTTTCTATTCTGTGCTTTTGTGATATCCCCACATTACCATTGGGGCTTTCGTTATAGTTTTTTAGGATCCAAAACAGTGATGGCACTCTTATTGAAAATAGTCAAGTATAAATAGGTTACAAGCATGCACTCTCGATGACATGCACACAGCTGCACGCAGTAAGCGTAGATAAAGGCTCAGGACCCAGGAGCAGTGGGAGGTAGCGCTCACCCTCCAAGACCGATGTGAAGCTAGCCACAATAACGGTTAACCACAATAGTGGCGTTTGCGGTTCGCCTTCAAATGAAAAGTTCCCAATTGAACGTGACCCATTGAAAGTGATGCCATTTGTACTCGATCAAGGTTGGGATGTTGTTATATAAATTCAACAAAATACAATAATGAGCTAATTTGACCCCCCAAAAAATAATGTATTTGGACGCATACTTATATTCACTGTACAGTCTTACCTATGGATTGTGTCTCCGTGAAATGGTGTATCAGTCTACTCAGTGACACGCACAGAACATAACTGTGAAGAGTTTACCCAAATATTGGCGTCGTAGCTCTTATTAGGTACGACGAGCTGTCGCAATTGGCGTCGGCTAATGGGGATCCTAATCAAATCTATTGGGGGACTTTGTGGTAAATCACCTCCCCAGTCAGCCTATTGTGCGTTTCGGCATTCATATTTCACTGTAGAGCCTTACATATGGATTGTGGATCCATGGAATTCTGTATCAGTCTACTCAACACAACTGTGAAGAGTTTACACAAATATTAGCATCGTAGCTCTTATTGCAGGTCTTTGACACCAGTGTGAACTGAGGCACACTAGTTCACCAGTCAACCTACAATATGCATTGAACATTCATATTGCAATGTTCAGCTTTACCTATGGATTGTGGATCCATGGAATTGGGATATCAGTCTACTCAGTGACACCCACAGAACACAACTGTGAAGAGTTTACACAAATATTAGCATTGTAGCTCTTATTAGGGAACTTTAACTATGGCAATTCCCCTCGCTATTCAGCATATTTACGCATATTGACGTTAATATTTCATACCCCATTTCATGGATCCACAATCCATACGTAAGGCTGTACAGTGAAACATGAATGTAAATACGCACAATAGGCTGACTGGGAAGTGATTTACCACAAAGTCCCCTAATGATAGTATCATGGCTAACATTTGTGTTAACTCTTCACAGATGTGTTCTATGGGTTTCACTGAGTAAGCTGATACACAGTGGTGTAAAGCACGTCAGTAAAAATGCTTTAAAGTACTACTTAAGTAGGTTTAGGAGGTATCTGTACTGTACTTTTTTTTTTACTACTTTTACTTTTACTTCACTACATTCCTGAAGAAAATAATGTACTTTTTACTCCATACATTTTCCCTGACACCCAAAAGGTACTCATTACATTTAGAATGCTTAGTAGCACAGGAAAATTGTCCAATTTACACACTTCTCAAGAGAACATCCCTGGTCATCCCTGCTGCCTCTGATCTGACGGACTCACTAAACACAAATGCTTTGTTTGTAAATGATGTCTTAGTGTTGGAGTGTGCCTCTGGCTATCTTTAAAACATGTAAAATAAAAATATGGTGCTATCTGGTTTGCTTAATATATGGAATAAATGATTTATACTTTTATTTTTGATACTTAAGTGTATTATAGCAATTACATTTACTTTTGATACTTACGTATATTTTAGCAATAACATTTACTTTTAATACTTAAATATATTTAAACCCAAATACTTTTAGACTTTTACTCAAGTATTTTACTAGGTAACTTTCACTTTTACTTGAGTAATTTTCTATTGAGATATCTTTACTTTTACTCAAGTATGACAATTGGGTACTTTTTCCATCACTGCTGACACACCATTTCATGGATCCACAATCCATAGGTAAGATTGTACAGTGAAATATAACTTTGACCCCAAAGCAATTCTGAATTCTAACACATCCACAGTGCAATTTCAACTGACCTTTTTTTGTTGTTGGTTAAATTAACTAATTATTGTATTTTGTTGAATTTATATAACAACGTTGGACCATTATCTAGTCCAAATATGTCATAATTCCACAATTTTTATCCGTTTGCACCACTTTCAATTGTGAACTCTTATTTTGAAGGCAGATTCGACTAGCGTTGCTAATCGTTATTGTTGCTAGCTTCGCATAGGTGTGAAGTTAGCAGCAATAGCATGTTCAGACACACCTGCTTTCTTGTTCAGTGGAGGAGCTAACAAAAACATTCACTTTTGCATTTCCTCAAGTTTTCAATGGGACTCTACGGCGAATAAATTGCTTCAGTTTTGATTATGCTTTGCAACAAGTAAATGTGGGTATTGAGCCCATCATTTGCAGGCAGACATCAGCGGCATGACTTTTGCATTGCGCTGGAAAATGTATTTGCCGATCTTTAAGATTGTGGGAGAATGACTCGTATTTACACGTATGCGACAACCACTGGATTCGATTTGGAAGACTACCCTAGAGATATATGGGTGGTGGTTTATTATGTATTGTTTGTATTGTGGCCACGAGTGGCAATGCCACGTAATATAGGCTATTGATACACAAAGGAGTTATTCTTGATGTGTGTGGAAAGTGGGCGAAAAGACGTTGTTTAACAAACTTGATACATTCATGAATGATAACAAACGGAACTGCTTTGTTTGAAGAAGTCGATACATTGTTGCTGGATAAGGATACATACAATCTGACACTTGGAAACTACACTTTTCTTTGAGCCGTTCGTCAGCCCTATAGGTCTCATTTGTGTGACGTTGTTTTTAGTCATTGAGCCATGGAAGAAGAGGGCGAGCCAGTCGTAAACATCTCGGACGTCGAGCAATTCCACCAGGAATCCCCCTCTGAAAACGGAGTCATGTTGGTTGTAAACCACAGTAACATTCAACCCCCTTTCAGCGTGGTGTTGGCCACTTTGTTGTATTGCGCAGAGTTTGTCTGCGCGGCTGTGCTTTGCAACATGTACCACAAGAGCGATGACGACACCTGGATGGGGTTGACCATCACCTTCATGTTGGTGCCGGCTGTATTGACTCAATTGGCGCTGACATTCATTCATAGAGACTTGGGAAGAGACCGCCCCCTGGTCCTCTTCTTGCATCTACTTCTCCTGGGCCCACTCATTAGGTAGGTATGGTGCCGAGTCATCACAGTGCTGAGTAGTAGAATAATGTAATGAGTGTTGCACTGCCTTTACCCAAGGCCCAGGCTTTCCTGGTACAGGGAATAGTGCTCTCACCTCTGGCCCCCAATCAGCTGTTCTCTCTCCCTACATTGGTGGGATCATTCTGGTGCTCTCTGGGGTAGGATGCTGGGGAAGCGTACCAGTTGACAGGTGGAACTGTGAGCGAGGAGGCTTTTCGAAGGAGAGGGTAAAATGGCTTATATAGGACTGTTCTACTGCCTCACAGGGACTAGAGCACTTGACTGCACCACAGGTTCATATACTTTAGTCCCCAGTGAACTCTCTTTCCCGCAACAGCGCTGCAGGCCTACTAAGAAATGCCTCTGTGGAGAGTAAAATGCTCCACAAGGTAAATTCACTTATCCTAGAATCAGGGCAGTATTTTCCCGTCTCTTCAAACCTGTTTGACCAGATGTGAAGTGGGTCACGGTTAAGATCGACCCTCTCTCATCATTTACACCTCTGTCAGACATGTGACTCACGCATCCTACTGTAGATACAACTGCTAATGTGTCAACCCACTTCTAAATGGGTTTGAACTGCCACTGCCAGAGGTGTATTTATGACGCAGATTCTGTTGCCAAACGGCACAAAGCGGGAAAGGCCCTACCTGAATTTGTCCAATAGAAACTCAAATTTTGCTCTGTTTGGTCCCTAAATGGTTTCCGTAATGAGTATACCCCAGGCACATGTGACAATTCACAATGAGATCAACCTCATTTTTGAGGTCATTTGGTATTCCGAAATTAATCTTAGTTTAGATCAGACACTTTTTTTCATTTGTTTCACATACAGCTGAAGTCGGAAGTTTACATACACCGTAGCCAAATACATTTAAACTCTTAAACTCAGTTTTTCACAATTCCTGACATTTAATTCGAGTAAAGATTCCCTGTCTTAGGTCAGTTAGGATCACCACTTTATTTTAAGAATGTGAAATGTCAGAATAATAGTAGAGTGATTTATTTAACCTTTTATTTCTTTCATCACATTTCCAGTGGGTCAGAAGTTTACATACACTCAATTAGTATTTGGTAGCATTGCCTTTAAATTGTTTAACTTGGGTCAACTTGGGGTTCTGGTAGCCTTCCACAAGCTTCCCACAATAAGTTGCCTGAATTTTGGCTCATTCCTCCTGACAGAGCTGGTGTAACTGAGTCAGGTTTGTAGGCCTCCTTGCTCACATGCTTTTTCAGTTTTGCCCACAAATTTTCCCACTTTCTCCTCCAAACATAACAGTTCTATTTTTGTTTCATCAGACCAGAGGACATTTCTCCAAAAAGTATGATCTTTGTCCCCATGTGCAGTTGCAAACCTTATTTTGGCTTTTTTATGGTGGTTTTGGAGCAGTGGCTTCTTCCTTGCTGAGCGGCCTTTCAGGTTATGTCAATAGAGGACTAGTTTTACTGTGGATATAGATACTTTTGTACCAGTTTCCTCGAGTATGTTTACAAGGTCCTTTGCTGTTGTTCTGCGATTGATTTGCACTTTTCACACCAAAGTACGTTCAACTCTAGGAGACAGAACGCGTCTCCTTCCTGATATGACGGTTGCGTGGTCCCATTGTGTTTATACTTGCATACTATTGTCTGTACTGATAAACGTGGTACCTTCAGGCGTTTGGAAATCTCTCCCAAGGATGAACCAGACTTGTGGAGGTCTACAATTTTTTTCTCTGAGGTCTTGGTTGATTTCTTTTGATTTTCCCATGATGTCAAGCAAAGAGGCACTGAGTTTGAAGGTAGGCCTTGAAATACATCCACTGGTACACCACCAATTGACTCAAATGATGTCAATTAGCCTATTAGACGCTTCTAAAGCCATGACATAATTTTCTGGAATTTTCCAAGCTGTTTAAAGGCACAGTCAACTTAGTGTATGTAAACTTCTGACCCACATGAATTTATACAGTGAATTATGAGTGAAATAATCTCTGTAAACAATTGTTATAATAATCTCTGTAAACAAAAATGACTTGTCATGCACAAAGTAGATTTCCTAACCGACTTGCCAACCGACTTGTGTTAACAATGCATTTGTGGAGTGGTTGAAAACTAGTTTTAATGACTCCAACCTAAGTGTATGTAAACTTCTGACTTCAACTGTGTCTAATTGGCTGAAATGACACCAATCATAGCTCTCATTTTGTTTTGGTGTGAAATGCACACACTTTGAAGGCTCTAATACTTACATTTCTGTAAAGCACTCTACCCCATGAGAGTTAAGGTTTCTCTTTGTGTCTAGACCTGTTTGAACAAACCGTCATTTGTCACTGGTGAATTAAGGTTAAGGTGGAGTCTGGTTGCTGTTTCAAAACTGAGCATATCTGAGTGATACTGTTGGTTAACTTTGGTGTGTCAACAGAACCTTGGATTTTACAATTTGATCACTGTCGGCCTAGTAGATAGCTGCGGGTGTGGCCCATAACACTGTACAAAGTAGGCCTTCAGCATGTTGACTTTACCTCTGCATTGCTTACCATTCAAAGACCCAGAAAAGCAGAATAACAGTGTTTCATATTTCATTTGAGGTGTTCTGCATTCAATCTTTTCAATTCCGCAACAAGGACTGCCTTGAATCTGATAGGTGAATGTGCTCCGTTAGAAGTGAAGCGTGATTATCAGCTATGTGTGTCAAGTATTCAAATATCTAGAAGAGCCTAGGACTGGAATGTGGAAGCAGTGCCCTGTGTCATATCACTTGAGATTTCTCTCAATGTTATATATTGTAAGATAATAGATGGTTCTATTCTAATAAACACCTGATATCTACATACCGTGTGCCCTTTGGAAAGAATTCAGACCCCATTATTTTTTCCACATTTTGTTATCTAATGTAATGTTATTTGTCACATACACATGGGTAGCAGATGTTAATGCAAGTGTAGCGAAATGCTTGTGCTTCTAGTTCCAACGGTGCAGTAATATCTAACAAGTAATCTAACAATTCCCCAACAACTCCTAATTCACACAAATCTAAAGGGGTGAATGAGAATATGTACATGTAAGTATATGGATGAGCGATGGCCGAGCGCTATAGACAAGGTGCAATAGACAGTATATACATGTGATATGAGTAATGTAAGATATGTAAACATTACTTAGAGTGGCATTGTATAAAGTAACTGGTGATCCATTTTATTAAAGTGGCCAGTGATTGGGTTTCAATGTAGGCAGCAGCCTCTCTGAGTTAGTGATTGCTGTTTAGCAGTCTGATGGCCTTGAGATAGAAGCTGTTTTTCAGTCTCTCGGTCAGCTTTGGTGCACCTGTACTGACCTCGCCTTCAGGATGATAGCGGTGTGAACAGGCAGTGGCTCGGGTGGTTATTGTCCTTGATGATCTTTTTGGCCTTCCTGTGACATCGGGTGCTGTAGGTGTCATGAAGAGCAGGTAGTTTACCCCTGGTGATGCGTTGTGCAGACCGCACCACCCTCTGGAGAGCCTTGCGGTTGAGGGAAGTGCAGTTGCTGTACCAAGCTGTGATACAGCCCTACAGGATTCTCTCGATTGTGCATCTGTAAAAGTTTGTCAGGGTTTTGAGTGACAAGCCAAATTTCTTCAGCCTCCTGAGGTTGAAGAGGCGCTGTTGTGCCTTCTTCACCACACTGTCTGTGTGGGTGGACCATTTTAGTTTGTCTGTGATGTGTACGATGAGGAACTTAACTTTCCACCTTCTCCACTGCTGTCCCTTCGATGTGGATAGGGGGCTGCTCCCTCTGTTGTTTCCTGAAGTCCACAATCATCTCCTTTGTTTTGTTGACGTTGAGTGAGAGGTTGTTTTCCTGACTCCGAGTGCCCTCACCACCTCCCTGTAGGCTGTCTCGTCGTTGTTGGTAATCAAGGCCACTACTGTTGTGCCGTCTGCAAACTTGATGATTGAGTTGGAGGCATGCATTGCCACACAGTTGTGGGTGAACAGGGAGTACAGGAGGGGGCTAAGCACGCACCCTTTTGGGGCCCCAGTGTTGAGGGTCAGCAAAGTGGATATGTTGTTTCCTCCCTTCACCACCTGGGGGCAGCCAATCAAAGTCCAGGACCCAATTGCACAGGGCGGGTTTGAGACCCAAGGCCTGCAGCTTGATGAGGAGCTTGGAGGGTACTATGGTGTTGAATGCTGAGCTGTAGTTAAATCCTTATTCTAAAATGGATTAAATAAAAATTAAAAATGTCCTTAGCAATCTACACACAATACCCCATAATGACAAAGTGAAAACAGGTTTTTAAAACCTGTTTTTGCTTTGTCATGGGGTATTGTGTGTAAATTGAATGGGGGGGGGGGACTATTTAATCAATTTCACTACAGACACCCTGGTTCGAATCCACGCTGTATCACAACCGGCAGTGATTGGGAGTCCCATAGGGCGGCGCACAATTGGCCCAGCGTCGTCTGGGTTTGGTCGGTATATGTTATTGTAAATAAGAATTTGTTCTTAACTGACTTGCACAGTTAAATAAAAAAAATACAATAAAATACCCATAAGGACTTAAGGCTGTAATCGCTGCCAAAGGTGCTTCAACAAAGTACTGAGTAAAGGGCCTGAATATTAATGTAAATGTGGTATTTAATTTAAAAAATATGAATTTGCAAAAAAATGATTTACTTGTTTTTGCTTTGTCATTATGGGGTATTGTGTGTTGATTTATGAGGGGGAAAACTATTCAATCAATATCATAATAAGGCTGTAAAATAACAAAATGTGGAAAACATCAAGGGGTCTGAATACTTTCCTGTATATGCACGGTATATGTTCAATTCAAAGGGCAGGTTTGGCGTGATCTCTGACTGTACTAGCTCCACCTTTTATGACAAATCAAGTGACTGACTTGCAGGCATTTTCCAAACCCGCACAAGGCATCACATTGGCACACTGTTTACAGCCATGCTCCCCCACTCCCTCACTGTAGCAGTGCTGATCCGTGAGAATCAGACCTTTTTTTATTTGTTTGTTTTCAGAAGAACTAGATCAAGGTTCGGTTTCAGGGTTTTTCTGCTACAGCTACACAGTTCCACAATCATACTCTGGAGGGTGGCTTGTTTGGGGATGTGGTTCCCTCCGTAGAGGAAGCTACATATCATTCCCGTCCTGACATTTTCCTGCCTTAAACCATATTTTGTTTCTAAGTGAACGGTTAACTGTGTCAAAAACAGATGCACTAGATAAACAGCTGTGCGTTAGTTCCAGTTACTCCCACAGGCCACATCTCCGCTCTGGGCTGATCTGCTGTGCACTTCCTGTGGAGCATGGTGGATGATGTCATCATCATCATCAGATCATCTGCTGTGTAGGCGCAATTCAATATTGCATGTTGCCTAGCAACTCCACCCAAGGGTTTGAATGTTGTTGACTTCACGGCTTGCTTTACCAAGTAACAGGCAAGGACTCTAGCTCACAGGGTTGTATCCGTCCTGTAACTCACATTCTCACATGTCAATGAATGAACGCACAGTAAAGTTTCACAAGCAACGTAGCTTAGAATCTTTCTAAGATAATACTGTATGTTGATAAGATGTCACATGGCCAACTGAGAATCTCTGTATAGTGTCAGGTTGGTTCCCAGCTTGAGTGACCCTTGTCCCAGCTTGTCTAAGAGAATATAATTATCCTCCGAGGCAGAGGAGGCTACATACTTAGTCATTACTGTCCCTGTCCCATCATGCAACTCTGAAAGTGTTTACACACAGCGAGGAAAGGTTGGTGTCTTGATGTCCTGTATTCTGAAATGCTAACTTAGTGCAAACATTCAAAGAAATTGAATATGTCTGAAGGTCAAAATTGATCTTTTTTTTTGGCACCAATGTCTCTTGTGGGTGTTAAGCATAACAGGGTGAGAAATCTCTACTGGACCTAAAGGAGCATGTTGAAAGTATTTCCTGATGATGAAACCGCCCTTGTGCCATTTTCTATGAAAACAAAAGCCGCAGTTGCTTGAACTGCAGCCCATGCCTTAAAGCAGGGTTTCTCAAATCCTGCCCACAACTGGCAGCACCCAAGTGATCATAAATTCGGAGCACAGGTGCAGCTGACCCGTTCGTAATGCTCGTGGTCAATTTGGTTTGACATTTGATATCCCTATGGGGCTAGTTGGGGACCATCATTAAATAACATGGGACAATATATGAAAATGGCAATAGCTCCAAATTTGAGTGACAAACCTCAAACCAACTATAAATTGTAGAAATTAATATACAAATATTGAATGTGTTAAAATACACTATTTACAAAAGTATGTGGACAGACAACCCCTTCAAATTAGTGAATTTGGCTATTTCAGTGACACACGTTGCTGACAGGTGTATAAAATTGAGCACACCGCCATGCAATCTCCATAGACAAACCTTGACAGTAGAATGGCCTTACTGAAGAGCTCTGACTTTCAACGTGGTACTGTCAAGTCAGTTTGTTTCTGCACTGCTAGAGCTGCCCTTGTAACTGTAAGTGCTGTTATAGTTAAGTGGAAACGTCTAGGAGCAACAACGGCTCAGCCGCAAAGTGGTAGGACACAAGCTCACAGAACGGGACCGCCAAGTGCTGAAGCGTGTTGCATGTAAAAAATAGTCTCCTCGGTTGCAACACTCACTACCGAGTTCCAAACTGCCTCTGGAACAATGCTCGCCACCATTGTACTCTGGAGCAGTGGAAACTCGTTGGAGTGATGAATCACACTTCACCATCTGCCTGTCCGATGGATGAATCTGGGTTTGGCGGATGCCAGGAGAACGCTACCTGCCTGAATGCATAGTGCCAACTGTAAAGTTTGGTGGAGGAGAAATAATGGTCTGGGGCTGTTTTTCATGGTTTGGGGGAGACCCCTTAGTTCCAGTGAATGGAAATCTTAACGCTACAGCATACAATTACATTCTAGATGATTCTGTGCTTCCAACTTTGTGGCAACAGTTTGGGGAAGGCCCTTTCCTGTTTCAGCATGACAATGCTCCCGTCCATACAGAAATGGTTTATCAATTCTGCGAGCCAGACCTAATCGCCCAACATCAGTGCCCGACCTCACTAATGCTCTTGTGGCTGAATGGAAGCAAGTCCCCGCAGCAATGTTCCAACCTCTAGTGGAAAGCCTTTCCAGAAGAGTGGAGGCTGTTATAGCAGCAAAGGGGGGACCAACTCCATATTGATGGCCATGATTTTGGCATGAGATGTTTGAGCACATGTCCACGTACTTTTGGACGTGTACTGTATGTGCTTCATGAAAATATTGTCCCATTTACATTGTGTAACATATTGAAATGGGCTATCCAATGTCAAACCACACCAGCCAGCTGAAGCTAGTTGGCTAGCACTATCTAGCCTAGGCGACTTCAAGACACACAACTTGAAAACAGTGTAACCGGGTCATCTAGAAGGGTGAGTGACTAGCTGTGAACTGTTTTGACAGTGTGAATGTACAAACACTTGCCACTTGCGAACACACACACACACACACACACACACACACACACACACACACACACACACACACACACACACACACACACACACACACACACACACACACACACACACACACACACACACACACACACACACACACACACACACACACACACACACACACACACACGAGACACCCACATTACCCCCCCAAGACAACTAATTTAATTCAGTCATGGCCACTGCATTTCTTAATAACCAAGCTGAAAAACAAGACCAAACCAGGAAGTTCAGCCCCCCCTTTTTAAGTTCCTTATTGCATGTGTGTTTTACTGCTCTTTTTACAAGAACTTGTACTGTAAGCTAAGAGCAAAGTGATTTTTATGGCCTGGGAGTGATTACCTGGCAGTAGGCACTTTGCTTCAGCCAATGGTACCATTAGATGCTGCTGTGGACATCGGGCATATTGATTCTGCCAGCCAACCATTTTCTCAGCTGTGCTTTTTCCTGTAAGTGTAATGCATTTAGTCTCTTAGTCATTTTTTTTTCAGTGTTGGCTGGCTAGACTGACTCAGCACTCATTCTCAGCTGCATTATGATGCCAAATTTCCCTGGAAGTAAATCAGTCTTGTGCCTGCTACTTCTCTCCATCTGTGGAACTTAGTTTCACGATTGTGCAATCAGACAAGATGGCCTCGATTCTTATGCATGGGCTACCAGTATTGTAGTACCACTCGAGCGATGAGGCAGCTTGTGGATGGCACAGAGTGCCTTCCCTACCCCTCCTTTAAATGTCTCTCAGTTCAGCGAGAGTTGAAGTCAAAGACGAGAGGCGGCATGTTTTGGTTATGCACCGCAAGGTCACAGCCAACGTGATTCCACCAGCACCACAACAGCTGAAAAAACACAGTGGCTGAAAATGGCTGACGGACTGTATGCCAGAGGGCTCTCGTAGCAGCACAAAGCTGAGCTGCCAGGAAGTGAATCCTAGTAGTAGCCAGCCTGTCTGTGTGTTCTCTCCCCTAAAGCCCATGTCCAAAGTAGGAGCTGTTTTGGTCTGAAAGACAACATTCCAGCCACGTGCTGTGTGATTTAGTAGTTGAGTGTGGATACATTGGATGTTATTAAGTGTCTTGTGTACAGCTAACCCCTGCACTAGTACTATTCAACATAAACAGACGTAAAGGAGAGCTACACCACATGTTTATCAGTGAACAGTGAAAGCATTTACCTCTGGGAAGGGAACACACCCTTCTTAGGTTTCAGTGCCATAGGCTTAGGTTTCAGTCATGCTGTCACATAGACTGCCCTCTGGTGGAGTCATATATAAATGTCACATTTCAGTCTCGAATTGAAAAGTGAAGCAAAATATGATATTTATTGAATGATAATACAAACCCTCGACTGAAAATAAACAAGGCAATGTTTTTTTGTTAGCCCGTGTTGCCCTTTGGTGGTTATGTGAAATTGCTAAATTTTCAATGGCCCTCTTCTGTCCTCAGGTGTTTCGAGGCTCTGATGGTTTATTTTAAGGCAGGCAAAAAGGAGGAGCCGTACGTGACCATCTCCAGGAAGATCAAGCTGAAGAAAGACCAGGGCACGCCCATGGAGTGGGAGATTGGCCACTCAGAGCGCAAGCTGGCCACCCACCGGAACGCCTTCAAACGCACCGCCGTCATCCAGGCCTTCCTTGGCTCCACCCCTCAGCTCACCCTGCAGCTGTACGCCACCATCCAGGAGAAGTACTTACTCCCCGTCAGAAGTAAGAGTTCTCTTGATGGCATTAATGGTGAATGCTGTATGTCTTGTTTTGGAGGGTCTAACGAGTGCTTTGTCTCTGTGTTCATCCCAGTGACTCTGATGATCATCTGCCTCATCTCTGTCACCTACGGGGCCCTGGTGTGCAGCGTGCTGGCCATCAACATCCGCTACGACGACTACAAGGTGCGGCTGCGCCCGGCCGCCTACCTCTGCATGATCCTGTGGCGGGTCCTGGAGATCGCCACGCGCGTCACCTCCCTGGTACTGTTCAGCACGGCGCTCACCTACTGGGTGATCCCCGTTGGCCTAGGCAACCTTCTTTTCTTCTTCCTGCTGCCCTGGGTCGAATTCTGGGCACGACGCGCCTCGCTGCCCGACAACGTAGAGAAGAACTTCAGCAAGCTGGGCACCACAGTGGTACTGTCGCTGGTTACCTTCCTGTACGCCTGCATCAACATCTTCTGCTGGTCGGCCGTGCAGCTGGACCTGGGCCACCGCGACCTCATTGAGAAGAAGCAGCGCTGGGGCCGCCTGGCCGCCTACTACGGCGGACGCTTCCTGGAGAACGGCGCGCTCATCACCCTCTGGTACTTCCACAAGTCGGACTTCTACGAGTACGTGTGCGCCCCGTTGTTGGTGGCTCAGCTGCTCATCTGCTACAGCCTGGCCGTGCTCTTCATGCTACTCTTCTACCAGTTCTGCCACCCGTGTCGGCGCCTCTTCAGGCACAACGTGCACGACTGCCTGGCCTGCGTCTGCTGCTGTATCTGCTGCCGCAGGGGTGGGGGGAGAGAGGGGCAGGGGCAACCCAATTCCTATTCCACCACTGCCACCATGGTGCTGGTGCCATTGGAGCCGCCAGAACTGCAGCCCCCAGATCTAACCAGCCAGCTGGTGGAGCGGGAGACAGCCATCATTGAAGACATAATGGAGGCGGCTTGAGAAGGCCCCATGTGATGATTTGATGATATGGGGTCATTGCGTGGTGCAGCTACTGAACTAATGGCTATGTGCACTCAGGACTGTTATACTGTGAGTGGTGCAGATGAGACGGACAGAGCTTCTAGTTCTGTACTGCGGTGCACAGAGGACAAGTTGGTCCCAAGTGGTTAGCTAAGCGCATTTGAAATTGGTACCATGATTTTATCGATTTTCCTCATTTTAGAATAACACGTGCATGCAGAGCTTTGGGCTCAAAAAGATCAGCTGTGACATAGACAATGTTGCATCACTGTTGTTGAATGGGCATACTGTACAGGTAGAGAGGCAGTGGGCCGCGGGAGACCAAAGAATATACTCTGATAAGATATGCCGCCGTGATGCATAAAGGCAGACTTGAGAATAGCAGCACCGGGGTCAGATACAGGGGGGCCAGGTGTGTGGAAACATGTGGCCTCGGGCCGACTTGCCCTGTAAACTGGGACTTCCCCTGATTACCAGCGGTTTACTTAATGAATAAACCCAACATGTTGCATTAGGTCTCTTTCATCCACACGTCAAAGCCCATATATGTAACATGAAGGAAATGAAAGGTCAGATGAAATCCGAGCTACCTTCCTCAAACCCCACTCCACCCACTGTGTATTTAATGAATGATTTCTATTATTAGTACCTGGCCCTTTTTTGTTGTTGTTGCCTTTTGCGCACAGTGTTTAATTAAAAGTCAAGCTCAGTGAGTCATGCCGTGTTCACTTGCTAGTCGGGAACTAGGAAACTCAAATGTCCAACTTGCTAACCGGTTGAACGCGGCACGACTTACAGGTTGGACATTTCAGAGTTTTGTAGTTCCAACTTGCACGTGAACGTGGCAATAGACATGGATCATTTTAAAGAACAAATGGGTTAAAGAGACAATGGAGATTTTATGTAATCACACACATTGTCATTGAGATGCAATTCACAACTGTTTACGTTCAATGATGCCTTACCGGTAGTCTGAGTACCAGTCTCTTTACCTAACGTTCCACTCCTTTTCATTGCCAATTGGGATTAGCTAAAGAGACTGGTACCCGGGCTACCTTAATGGTACCGTATGTCTGAAATATTAAAGTCCATTATTAGTCTGCTTTTTAAGTGTATGGTCTGTTCAATGGCATGTTAAGTGCCTTAACTACTACATTATTACTTGAATGAAAAAGTTATTGAATACTAAATTCTGTAATATAAAGAAAACATTTTAATTTTAGTTTTAGCAGTAGTAGCCTGTATGGACTTTCCAAAAACCATATACAGTTCATTCTGACTTTTTCCACATTGTTACGTGCCTTAATCTATAATTGATTCAATTGTCCCCCCCATCTGCACACAATACCCCACAATGACAAAGCAAAAACAGGTTTTTAGAAATGTTAGCAAATCCATTAAAGAAATCACTGAAATAACATTGCCGTAAGTATTCAGACCCTTTTGTTGAAGCACCTTTGGCAGCGATTACAGCCTTGAGTCTTCTTGGGTATGATGCTACAAGCTTGGCACACCTGTATTTGGGGGGTTTCTCCCATTCTTCTCTGCAGATCCTCTCAAGCTCTGTCAGGTTGCATAGGGAGTGTTGCTGCACAGCAATTTTCAGGTCTCTCCAGAGATGTTCGATCGGGTTCAAGTCTGGGCTTTGGCTGGGCCACTCGGAGACTTGTCCCAAAGCCACTCCTGCATCGTCTTGGCTGTGTACTTAGGGTCATTGTCCTGTTGAAAGGTTAATATTGACCCCAGTATGAGGTCCTGAGTGCTCTGCAGCAGGTTTTCATCAAGGATCTCTCTGTACTTTGCTCCGTTCATCTTTGCCTCAATCCTGACTTGTCTCCCAGTCCCTGCCGCGGAAAAACATCCCCACAACATGATGCTTCCACCACCATGTTTCACCGTAGGGATGGCGGAAGGTTTCCTCCAGATGTGACGCTTGGCATTCAGGCCAAAGAGTTCAATCTTGGTTTCATTAGACCAGAGAATCTTGTTTCTCATGAGAGTCCTTTAGGGGCCTTTTGGCGAACTCCAAGCGGGCTATCGTGCATTTTATTGAGGAGTGGCTTCTGTCTGGCCACTATATCATAAAGGCCTGATTGGTAGATTGCTGCAAAGACAGTTGTCCTTCTGTCAGGTTCTCCCATCTCCAAAGAGGAACTCTGGAGCTCTGTCAGTGTGATCATCGGGTTCTTTGTCACCTCCCTGACCAAGACCCTTCTCCCCTGATTGCTCAGTTTGGTTGGGTGGCCAGCTCTAGGAAGTGTCTTGGAGGTTCCAAACATCTTCCATTTAAGAATGATGGAGGCCACTGTGTTCTTGGGGACCTTCGACGCTGCAGAAATGTTCTGGTACCCTTCCTCAGATCTGTGCCTCGACACAATCCTGTCTCGGATCTCTATGGACAATTCCTTCGACCTCATGTTTTGGTTTTTGCTCTGACTTGCACTGTCAACTGTGAGACCTCATATAGACAGGGTGTGTACCTTTCCAAATCATGTCCAATCAATTGAATTTACCACAGGTAGAATCCAATCAAATTGTAAAAACATCTCAAGGACGATCAATGGAAACAGGATGCACCGAAGCTCAATTTCGAATATCATAGCAAAGGGTATGAATACTTATGTAAATAAGGTATTTCTGATGTTTTTTTAATACATTTGCAAAAAATATATAAAAACCTGTTTTCACTTTGTCATTTTGGGGTATTGTGTGTAAATTGATGAGGGGGAATAAAATACAATTTTCGAATAACGCTGTAAAGTAACAATGTGGAAAAAGTCAAGGAGTCTTGAATACTTTCCGAATGCACTTTAGATCCATAGGAAAGTAACTTGGGATGTTCTATAGGTGCAGGCATGGATAGACATGATCGGGTGATGGTTTACCCGAATATGGCTCAAAATTGTCTAAAGAAAAAGGCCTCTCCTAAATTCCTCTGCTTGGAGCCCAAGAGCCAACCATAGTCGATCCCCCAAAAAATCTTCCTCATTCCAAAGGCGTGGGAAAGGGGATTCTGACACGCTCTCAACAAAAATAAATGATTTCATCCTCCCTGGGGAAATGCAATTTGATGGACTGTATTTCCCTGGCATAACTTTGACTACTGACCTGAAATGGGGTGGGTTTGAACAGGTGCACTGTATAAAAACGACTGGTAACGGCTTAAAGACCAGTAGTGGTGGATGGCAAAAGTCATTCAAAATGGGCAACTGGATCATTAATCATGGACTGACATACTTCATACTGGTAAGAATATGATGTATTACCTTAATCATATTGGATAATGTAGGCTATAGTCAATGTATAATTTGAGTGAACGCGATACATGTATTTGGGCTTTTAAGGACAGCCAAAGCGCATTTGAGTGATGCCCCAGATGCGTAATATCTCTCCAAATGCGCAAAATATGATAACTTGGTTAGCTTTACTGAAACCCCAAAAGGTCGTGTCTATACTTGACACTTGCATGCGACTTCTGCTACCAGAATATGAAGATTGCATTGAAAAGACGGGTCTATTCGCTTCGTGGTCTGATATTGTACAGATCTGGCTGACCACTTCACGGGGTGGTCAGGGATGTGTGCGCATTTCTCCTTAGTCTGAACGCAATCAAGCTACCGAAAGGGCATACATTGGGCGAGCTCATCACCTATCCTCCCCCAAGGCTCCAGAAAACTTGCGTTTTGGACCGAGAGGCAGCTTTTTATTATTAAGTTGGAGGAAAAACGTTCCTAGCGTGTGAAGGCACGTGTCTACTGGCCTCATACACGCTAGCTTATATGTTTGGTTTGGCTAGAGTTACGCTAACCCGTTTGCAATCGCGTTAGCGTTGCTTGCTGGCTAGCTACAGAGGTAGTTACTGCCACCAGTTGTTGTTGTGTTGTCGTATTTAGCCTATTCCACTGTTCGTAGAGCGCATACTGTCATTTGAAAATAGCGCGGGAATCCGGACACACACTGGACAGGGTAGACAAAATGTAAAATGTCGTGTCCGTGCATGACTCGTTCGGGAATTCCATGATCACCCTTACAAAAAAAGATTACCGTTTTTATTAAACTGTAGTCGACTGTGGTATTTCGGACGCAGTAATTGCAGCGGTCTAAATGCACTGCATCTCAGTGCAAGAGGCGTCACTGTAGTCCCTGGTTCGAATCCAGGCTGCATCACATCCGGCCGTGATTGGGAGTCCCATAGTGCGGCGCACAATTAGCCCAGAGTCATCCGGGGTAGGCCGTCATTGTAAATAAGAATTTGTTCTTAACTGACTTCCCTAGTTAAATAAAGGTAATATAAATACATTGCAGAATAACTGAAATGTAACTGCAGTTACTCTGCAAAATTACTGTAGTAAAAAAAAGTGTTATTTTGGACGCAGTATTTGGAACATACTGCAGTTCGACTGCACCTTTTCTCCAGTTGTACTGCAGTTATACTGCACTCTGACTGCATTCTTTTTTTGTAAAGGCAGAACTATGATCAGAATACTAAAGCTGCATGAACTGTCAAGTCTAGACAACGGCAAGATATGTTATTTTGAGAGGAATGCATGTTATTTTTAAGAGTAATAAATAGAAGACTACAATATTCCCAATCCTGCTGTTTAGGTCATATTTTCCTGGCTGGATTTACATCAACATATTCATTTTCGTCTGGTTCTACTTCTTGTACGACTTGGGGGATCGGTTTTTCTACACGCGACACCTTTTAGGGGTGAGTCTTACCATAATATTTAGGCCTTGGGTAGTATAAACATAGTATACCGTAAATGCTCAATTAATAATGCATTCCTATGATTTAAATAGGACAAGTATGAAGTATCCGACTTTGTCTGTTGAATTTGTTTCTATTTAGTAGTTTACACCATTCCTTATGATAGGACAGATGTCACAGAGGGTATGTATAGGATAACACACTGCAGAGGTTGACATGGGTGTCCTTGGGCTTTCAGTCTGTATTGGCGTGGGCCAGAGCCCCTGCAGCCGTCCTCAACTTCAACTGCCTGCTGATTCTGCTGCCTGTGTGTCGGAACCTGCTGTCTCTTGTCCGCGGCTCCTTCGTGGTAAAACTAATCCTCAGGGTTTAGCCAAGGGGTCATGCAATTATTGTCTAATTTGTCATCACAGCATCTTGTAGCAAACATTCCTCTGTACATTACTGTATACTCATATTGTCTGATGATAACTATAACGGAACGGACTTGTATGATTGAAGTGCTTTGCCAATATATTAAAGGTTCATGGCTTTTAATTGACTTTCATTGTCATCCTCCTAATTTGTCTTGAACTTCCTTGTGTTGCTGTTTCAGTGCTGTGGGCGAACTTTGAGGAAACAGCTGGACAAAAATATCAGTTTCCACAAGCTGGTGGCCTACATGATTGGCCTGATGACAGGTATGCGACGCTTGCTTCCTTGTCAGATAACCAGCGGAAAACCCTAGCCTGAAGCCTTTACTTTCTCATGCACTGATAAGTAATCTACTCGTAAACAAAGTTAGATTTTAGGTGACAATGATGATGAAACGTTTAAGATTTATTTGAAATTGTTACCAGTGTTATTTGGTCAACACAAAATATGACACTTTCTTATTGTGGCATGGGCACAATTAAGGTCAAGGGGTGAAAAAGACCAGGAGACTGAAGCTGGAAATGGACTTACTAGGGTTGTTGGATGGGGAGATCCTGACCTCGGGGAGACTGAAGGCCTTACATTTACATTTACATTTAGGTCATTTAGCAGACGCTCTTATCCAGAGCGACTTACAAATTGGTGCATTCACCTTATGACACACACACACACACACACACACACACACACACACACACACACATCCCCACATTGAAAACCCCCCGCAAACGTACCTGTTCATCTAGATATCAGCATAGAATCTTACTGGCACATAAAACTCAGTAACACCAAAAAAAAAGGTGATTGGCTACCCACAACAGGTCACAAAGACATGGACCAATGAGAGAAGAAGGACATTAGGGGTTGGGTGGGGCTTGTTCTGGTAAAATAGGAGGATCCATAGAAATTCAATTACTAGAGAGATTTAAACCCAACGTGCACTATTGAGCGGATCACATCCTTGATGCATTGTGGGTAAATGATGACTGACTCAGGGGCAGACTGGGACCATAAGTCCAATAAGCACAAACAGGGCAGAAAAAATGTTTTCCGGGAACGCAAAAGTGAACATTCTCATTGGACAAATGGAGGCAGAACCTCTCGTCACTTCTGTTGTCTAGTTCTGTGTCTAATGAACACCACCCAGGGATTAAAAGGCACCGTGTTGAGCCCAGATGGCAAAGGAGTGTCCCAAATAGCACCCTATTCCCTAGATAGTGCACTACTAGGCGCGGCTGGTAGCCTAGTGGTTAGAGCGTTGTGCCAGTAACCGAAAGGTTGCTGGATCGAATCCCCGAGCTGACAAGGTAAAAATATGTAGTTCTGCCTCTAGGTAAATCCTAACTGGCTTACCTAGTTAAATAAAGGTTCAATATCTTCTGACCAGGGAGACGCTCTAGATAAGGAATAAGGTGCAATTTGTAACGCAGATAATTTACTCTTCTGCTTCCTCCTCGTCTTCCTTTCTCTTGGCTGTGAGGTGGCGGAGTGGGCGTGTCTTTATGTACAGACACGCCTCTTATCGTCAAACAGTCTGCGGACGGTATAGACCTGAGTTAGTGCGACCCCCAGCATTACAATGAGACTGGTACAGGACCAGAAGGAGACCCTCCACAGGTTGTCTTACAAAGTATTTCTCAACAAGAACCGAGTAAACAGATCTGTCACATTCAATAGAACATTTGAACATTCATCCAGTATCTTTTGATATCGCCTGATGGAGTATTCAGGCTATGTTGAAGATGTCATTGAAAAACTCAGCTTCGGTTTAAATACCAGTACATGGTTCAACATAGATTGAAATGCTCGAGGAATGGAGAACGACATTCAGACACGGCTTCTTTCATGTTATTATCCCTGTGCCGTTATCCCTGTGCCGTTATCCCTGTACCATTATCCCTGTGCCATACCAGTACATGGTTCAAAGTAGATTAAACCATTTCAACATAGATCGTGCCATTATCTTTGTGCCAATTTCTACACTTTTCTATTCTTAAATAATAGTGTTTCTATAGAATGGAGTAGTGGATAAGAGCGTCTGCTAAATGACTTAAATGTAAATGTAAATGTATCCAATCAAGGCAGTGACTCCGATCCAAAGTTCAACTCATTTACCTGCGCTGCCCTGACTGGATGTCAAATTTGGGGGTGGTTTATTCAGATCCCCATTAGATTTTGCCAAAGCAGCAGCTATTCTTCCTGGGGTGGAATGATCCTGTTGAACACATAGGAATCTCGAGTCTATTCCTAATGCTAAATGAAACGTTAACCTGTCTATTTCCTCTTGTTTTGTGGCAGCGGTTCACATCATTGCCCATTTGCTGAACGTGGAGCGGTACTACAACAGTTGGCATGGAGAGTATGATGCCCTCAGCATGGCCCTGTCCAGACTTAACGACTCGGGCAACACCACCTACCTGAACCCAATCCGCTCTACAACCACTGTACGGCTTGCAAGCCATTGGAGTTTTAATCACTTGTTCAGTACTGTATTATAATTCTTTGTATGTTATTGTAATTAGGGCATTAGGGTTTTTCCTAGTCATGTCTGGTATACCAAACAAACTCATGGCACAAGTCCTTGTAGAAGTTTTATATAGGCCTAGAAGTCATGTGAATGACTTGGGTGCATTCTGATTGGCTCCTTCTGCCTCAGACTCCGAACCTCCTGGTGTTCACCACCATCGCAGGGATCACGGGCGTAATCATCACGCTGGCACTCATCCTTATGATCACCTCGTCCATGGAGGTCATCAGGCGCAGCTACTTCGAGTTCTTCTGGTTCACACACCACCTCTTCATTGTCTTCTTTGCTGGGCTGGTCATCCATGGAGCCGGGTAAGGCACTCTCAGTCCCAGCTCCCAGTAATTTTAAAGCTACAATATCTGACCAAATTCACATAGAAATGGCAGTTAGAAATCTCATTCTCATTGAAAGCAAAGCTAAGAAGCAGTAGATATGTTCTATATGCACTATTTCTATGTTTCCTGTTTTTAAGTTTAGTTTTTTGTTTAGTACAATACAATGTTTTTTGTTATGGAAAAGGTATTTCACAGAGGTTTAGATGGTGCAATGATTCTCTACACTATACTTGCTAGTTTTGTCACATAAACAGAAATTATGCAAACTACTGTATTAGAATTTTTGCAACCAGGAAATGTTGGAGTGATTTCTACATAGTGCACCTTTAAGAGTAAAGGTTTGTTTTGGATTAGAAGTCAATGGTTATGTCCATTGTCCCTACAGACGCATAGTTCGAGGTCAAACAAACGCCAATCCACCATATAATATCACCTTCTGTAAAGATCATATAGAAGACTGGGGGAAGAAAAAGATGTGTCCCGTCCCTCAGTTTGCAGGGGGGTTCCCACAGGTAAGAGGTTCCTCAACGACACGTAATAATATCACCTACAATCAAAAATAACTTAAAGAGAATTGTCTTAGATACAGTATGTCCTGTGTTCCCATGTCCTTATAGACCTGGATGTGGGTGATCGGTCCCATGGTCCTCTATGTGTGTGAGCGCTTGCTGCGCTTCATCCGCTACATTCAGGCTGTCAAATACAGAAAGGTAAGTGTGCACTGCAGTAACTACTAACTATTCTGTGTAATTGACAATAATTGTATTTTCCTTTCCATGACCAGATAATCAATATCTGTTTCTCTAACGCTCCCCTCTTAGATAGTGATTCGGCCGTCCAAAGTACTGGAACTGCAGCTGGTGAAGAATGGTTTCAAAATGGACGTGGGCCAGTACGTCTTCCTCAACTGCCCAGCCATCTCCCAGCTGGAGTGGCACCCCTTCACCATGACCTCTGCCCCCGAGGAGGACTTCTTCAGCGTGCACATTCGCTCTGTAGGTGACTGGACCCAGAAACTCATCAGCATCGTGGAGCAGCTCCCTGAGGGGGCTCAGGGACCGAAGTAAGTTTTCTTTATAGAAAAGCAGACAGGCTTATAATGTAGCAGCAAGCTCCTCATCTTTGTTGATGGGGAGGATAAGGGGCATCAATGCATGATTTCTGTGAAAGGTCCAAGTTACATGCACAGATTAAGTTGGAAACCATTCCTGAATGCATAGGAATTAATTAGGTTTAGCTGGTCAAATATTTCTGCCCTCCTATCCTGTTTGTGATGGCTTGACCTTTGACCTGTCCCTCTGAATGGGTGTGGATGGACCCTTTGGTACGGCCAGTGAGGATGTGTTTGACTACGAAGTCGCCATGCTGGTTGGCGCTGGAATCGGAGTCACCCCCTTCGCCTCCATCCTCAAGTCCATCTGGTACAAATTCAAGGACTCCAACCCCAAGCTACGCACCAGAAAGGTAGGGAACATATTGATACTCTCTGGCTTTCCATTGATGCTACTAACCAGACACCTTTAGTCCTGCATACCAGTCTAATTCCATGAGACACCTGAATGTCTCTGTGAACATCAGTATTTTTCATGGACTTTTGCCAGCATAGCATGTTATAGCTTCGGTATTGAATTGTTTGAAATCACATCCTCATATTTACTTCCTGGTTGCAGATCTACTTCTATTGGCTGTGCAGGGAGACGCATGCATTCGAGTGGTTTGCAGATCTGTTGCAGGTGCTGGAGAGGGAGATGGAGGAGAGAGGCATGGGAGACTTCCTCACCTACAAACTCTACCTCACTGGATGGGATCAGAGCCATGTATGTGAGGCAGCATACATACACCCACCAACAATCTGAATTACCATATTCCACTGTGAGACATGCAATAGTTGTGGTAGCGTCTGTTCACTATCTTTCTTCCCCATAGGCAACTCATGTGATGGTTCATGTGGATGCGGACACGGATGTGGTCACTGGTCTGAAGCAGAAAACCAACTACGGCAGGCCGAACTGGGATAAGGAGTTTGAACAAGTGTGCCAAGAGAATCCGACGTACGTTCATTTACAACACGTCTTGACATTACAATATTCCCTTATAAATCAGTCCTGGGCAGTAGTAAAAGCTGCCATGTGTAACTTTTTGGGGTGACTCTACCAAATTCACAAGTCTAAGAAGCCGTACATCTGTTCTATGGGCGCTATTTCTATGCTTCCCATTCTTATGTGTACAAAATTAGAAATAAACTTTTTAGAATTTTAGCGACCAAGAAATGGCAGAGCAATTTCTGCATCTTTAAAAACAGGGGTATTACATATAGCTTGGACTGTACCCTTCATTGACTAAACTACTATATGTCTCTCTTATCAATGTCTACAGGTCAGTGGTGGGCACGTTCTTGTGTGGCCCTGTGGTCTTAGCTACCGTCTTGTCAAAGAAATGTGTCAAATACACGGACGTCGATCCCCGAAAGACCAAATTCTACGTCAACAAGGAGAACTTCTGAGCAAAACAATGTCTAATCTGCCCCCCAACCAAAGCTGGCTCTTTGGTCTTCCAAAATGTTTGCAAAGAGTTGTTTTTAAAACTATTCATCTGGGAGCTTCTTTAGTGGTGCAGCGGTACTTCTGGCCGGGATTTCCTTGTTCCATCGCGCTCTAGTGACTCCTTGTGGTGGGCCGGGCGCCTGCAAGCTGACTTTCGGGTTAAGCGAGCAGCGTGTCAAGAAGCAGTGCGACTCGGCAGGGTCATGTTTCGGAGGATGCATGGCTTTTGACTTCACCTCTGAGTCCGTAGGGGAGTTGCAGCAATGGGACAAGACTATAACCAAATGGATATCAAGAAATTGAGGGGGGAAGATATATTTTTTTACAAGAATCTGAACATGACAGATGCTGTAGAATATATCAGCCCTTAATACCTTTTTGGATTCTGCTTCCTCCACAGAAAACTGACAAGCCTTGCACATTTAGACAAATGTGTACAAAATGAGAGAAATAAGCTTTTTGTGCATATGAAACATTTCATTTAAACTCAAACATGCAACCAAAACTTTAAATGTTTTATTCAGTGTATAATAATCAACAATGGCTCTTCAATCTGAACATGACACTGAGGCTTTTGAGTGTCACGCTTTCAAGGTGTAGCTAGAGAAGGAAATTATAGCAATGTTTTTACAAAAGCCCTATTGTATATCCATTCCCTTGTAAACGATACAGGTGCACTTAAGTGTTAAATGAGAGCGAGGCATTGCCAGTCAAAGCTACATAATCTGTTCTAGAACAAATGAGTCACAATCCTATGAAGCATGTATACACATGTACTTTCCTCACATTTACAAAATAATTCCAAGGACTCTTCCACTCCGTGTACCCCCTCAACCTACACAATTGTTTCACTTCATTTGTATGTCCTTTTTCTTATGAGCAAATATTTTATTTTAATCTACAATGACACTTTAAATCCTCTCCTGTACATACCAACATCCATTCTGAATAAAATACAGTACTAAAATTGTTTGTCTTATTGATAGACAATATAAAAACCCATAACATCCGGCAATACTTCTGTTGAAGTGTTGCCATTTGAAAATGAACTGACATTCTTCAAATCACAAGCACTCACTTCAATCTTCCATTAAAAAAAGACAATATAATACAAAACAATCTACAAAATGTTTGAAATTAGGATGAGGTGACGTCGACATTATAGGGGACAGGGAGTTGGTTGTTCTTTAGGGCGCCCCGGCAGTCTTCTGGATCTGCTCTTTGAGGATGAGGATGCTCTGCCTCTGCTCTGGGGGCAGCATGGCAATCTGTTCTGGGGTCAGCTGCAGCACCTGCATGATCAAGGCGGCCTGGAAAACAATAGACAAACTGGTGAACCACACTGCTCTCAGATCAGATATTGACAGGCAGGCAGTAATGTTAAAACCAAAATACCTCCAAAAGCACAGCTTGGATACAGAAGGAAAGTCAGATCTTTCAAAATAGTTTACACAGAACACGTTCAAAATGTTCCATTGAATAACTACATCATGTAGTGTATCCCATTGGTCATTATTGCATTGAAATAAATGGCTTTTCATTGAGTGCTAATGCATTGGTTATTTTGTTGCCCTGACTCGTTACTCTTCAGGTAGCCAAAGAAAGCACCGAGCCCAAGTTGTCTCCACAAACTCAAAGTGCTTGAGATGTCATCCTCTTCTCACCCCATTCCTCAATAACTTCCTCCCAGACTGCTGACAGGTTAGGACAGACATAGACCTTTCATTTAAAAGTTGGGGTTTAAGCTTCTTGTCATTGAGCATCTTTTTTATTTAACCAGGTAGGTCAGTTGAGAACAAGTTCTCAATTACATCTGCGACCTGGCCAAGATATAGCAACGCAGTGCAACAGAGTTACACAAACGTTCAAGACAATAGAAAAATCTATGTACAGTGTGTGCAAATGTAGAAGAGTAGGGAGGTAATAAATAGGCCAGAGGCAAAATAATTACAATTTAGCATTAACACTGGAGTGATAGATGTGCAGATGATGTGCAAGTAGAGATACTGGGGTGCAAAAGAGCAAGACGGTAAGTAATAATATGGGGATGAGGTAGTTGGGTGTGCCATTTACAGATTGGCTGTGTACAGGTACAGTGATCGGTAAGTTGCTCTGACAGCTGATGCTTAAAGTTAGAGAGGGAGAGAAGACTCCAGCTTCAGTGATTTTTGCAATTCATTCCAGTCTTTGGCAGCAGAAAACTGGAAGGAAAGGCGGCCAAAGGAAGTGTTGGCTTTGGGGATGACCAGTGAAATATACCCGCTGGAGCGCATGCTACGGGTGGGTGTTGCTATGGTAACCAGTGAGCTGAGATAATGCGGGGCTTTACCTAGCAAAGACTTAGATGACCTGGAGCCACTGAGTTTGGTGACGAATATGTTGTGAGGGCCAGCCAACGAGAGCATACAGGTCACAGTGGTGGGTAGTATATGGGGCTTTGGTGACAAAACTGATGGCATTGTGATAGATAGACTACATCCAATTTGCTGAGTAGAGTGTAAATGACGTCGCCGAAGTCAAGGATTGGTAGGATAGTCAGTTTTACAAGGGTATATATTTGGCAGCGTGAGTGAAGTAGGCTTTGTTGCGAAATAGGAAGCCGATTCTAGATTTAATTTTGGATTGGAGATGCTTATAGTGATTCTGGAAGGAGAGTTTACAGTCTAGCCAGACACCTAGGTATTTGTAGTTATCCACATATTCTAGGTCAGAATCGTCCAGAGTAGTGATGCTAGTCGGGCAGGAGGGTGCGGGCGGCAAATCGGTCGAAGAGCATGCACTTAGTTTTACTAGCATTTAAAAGCTGTTAGAGGCCACAGAAGGAGTGTTGTTGTATGGCATTGAAGCTCATTTGGAGGTTTGTTAGCACAGTGTCCAAAGAAGGGCCAGAAGTACACAGAATGGTGTCATCTGCATAGAAATGAGTCAGAGAATCACCAGCAGCAAGAGTGACATCATTGATATATACAGAGAAAAAAAAAGAATTTTTTTTTTTTTTAAAGAGTCGGCCCGAGGTTTGAACCCTGTGGAACCCCCATAGAGACTGCCAGAGGTCCGGACAACAGGCCCTCCGATTTGACACACTGAACTATCTGAGAAGTAGTTGGTGAACCAGGCGAGGCAGTCATTTGAGAAGCAAAGGCTATCGAGTCTGCCAATAAGAATGTGATGATTGACAGGGTCGAAAGCCTCGGCCAGGTCGATGAAGACAGCTGCACAGTACAGTGCCTTCAGAAAGTATTCACACCCCTTGACTTTCACATTTTGTTGTGTTACAGCCGGAATTTAAAATTGTGATTTGTCACTGGCCTACACACAACAACCCATTATGTCTAAGTGGAATTGTGTTTTTTACAAATCAATAAAAGTGGAAAAGCTGAAATGTCTTGAGGCAATAAGTATTCAAACCTTTTGTTATGGCAAGCCTAAATAAGTTCAAGAGTATAAATATGCTTTACAAGTCACATAATAAGTTGCATGGACTTTGAATACAAGAGTGTTTAAACATTATTTTTGAATGGCTACCTCATGTCTGTACCCCACACATCATTTTAAAGGTCCCTCAGCTCGAGCAGTAAATTTCAAACAGATTGAACCGCAAAGAATGGAGGTTTTCCAATGCCTCGCAAAGGGCACCTATTTGAAGATGGGTAAAAAAAATAAAATAAAAATAAAAAGACATTGAATATCCCTTTGAGCATGGTGAAGTTATTACACTTTGGATGGTGTTTCAATACACACAGTCACTGCAAAGATACAGGCGTCCTTACTAACTCATTTGCCGGAGAGGAAGAAAACCGCTCAGGGACTTCACCATGAGGCCAATGGTGACTTTAAAACAGTTACAAAGTTGAATGGCTGTGATAGGAGAAAACTGAGGATGGATCAACATTGTAGTTAGTGCCTTCGGAAAGTATTCACACCCCTTGACTTTTTCCACATTCTGTTATGTTACAGCCTTATTCTAAAAATGGATTAAATTGTTTCCCCCATAATGACAAAGCAAAAACAGGTTTAGAAATGTTTGTGAATGTATTAAAAATAAACTGAAATGTCACATTTACATAAGTATTTATACCCTTAAAAATAAGTACTTTGTTGAAGCACCTTTGGCAGCATCGATCGAGTCTTCTTGGGTATGACGCTACAAGCTTGGCACACCTGTATTTAGGGAGTTTATCCCATTCTTCTTTGCAGATCCTCTCAAGCTCTGTCAGGTTGGATGGGGAGTGTTGCTGCACAGCTATTTTCAGGTCTTTCCAGATATGATTGATCGGGTTCTAGTCCGAGCTCTGGCTGGGCCACTCAAGGACATTTAGAGACTTGTCCCGAAGCCAGTCCTGAGTTGTCTTGGCTGTGTGCCTAGGGTGGTTGTCCTGTTGGAAGGTGAACCTTCACCCCAGTCGGAGGTCCTGAGCACTCTGGAGCAGGTTGTCATCAAGGATCTCTGTACTTCATCTTTGCCTCGATCCTGACTAGTCTCCCAGTCCCTGCTGATGAAAAACATCCCCACAACCATGCTTCACCGTAGGGAAGTGCTGCAGGGATGGTTATCCTTCTGGAAGGTTCTCCCATCTCCACAGAGGAACTCTGTCAGAGTGACCATCGGGTTCTTGGTCACCTTCCTGACCAATGCCTTTCTCCCCTGATTGCTCAGCTTGGCCGGGCGGCCAGCTCTAGGAAGAGTCGTGGTGGTTCCAAACTTCTTCCATTTAAGAATTATGGAGGCCACTGTGTTCTTGGGAACCTTCAATGCAGCAGACATTTTTTGGTACCCTTCCCCAGATCTGTGCCTTGACACAATCTTGTCTCGGAGCTCCGGGGACAATTTCTTCAACCTCATGTTTTGGTGTGTGCCTTTCCAAATCATGCCCAATCAAGTTGTACACATCTCAAGAATGAGCAATGGAAACCAAGATGCACCTGAGCTCAATTTCAAGTATCATAGCAAAGGGTCTGAATGGTTATGTAAATAAGGCATCGGTTTAATTTGTATAAATTTGCAGACATTTCTAAAAACCTGTTTTCGCTTTGTCATTATAGGGTTGTGTGTAGATTTCTGAGGACTTCTATCCCCTTTAGAATAAGGCTGTCTGAATACTTTCCAAAGGTTATGTATGCCACAATACTAACCTGCTGAACAGAGTGAAAAGGAAGCAAGCCTGTACAGAATAACATTTTCCTAAACATGCATTCTGTTTGAACAAGGCACGAAAGTAATACTGCAAAAAATGTTGCAAAGCAATTAACCTTTTGTCCTGAATACAAAGTGTTATGTTTGTGGCAAATCCAATACAACATGACCGAGTACAATTCTCCATACTTTCAAGCTTAGTGGTGGCTGCATCATGTTATGGGCATGATTGTAATCGTTAAGGACTCGGGAGCTTTATAGGATAAAACAAAGACAGAATGGAGATAAGCACAGGCAAAATTCTAGAGGAACTCCTGGTTCAGTCTGCTTTCCAACAGACACTAGATGACAAACGTACCTTTCAGAAGGACAAAAACCTAAAGTACAGGGCCAAATCTACACTGGAGTTGCTTACCAAGAAGACCTTGAAGGTTCCTGAATGGCCGTTTTAAAGCGACATAAAAATCTATGGCAAGACCTGAAAATGATTGTTTAGCAATGATCAACAACCAATTTGACAGAGCTTGAAGGATTTTGAAAATAAAATGGGCAAATGTTGCACAATCCAGGTGTGCAAAGCTCTTTGAGACGTACAGTTGCAATCGTTGCCAAAGGTTATTCTAACATGCATTGACTCAGGGGGTTTAATACTTATGTAATCAAGACAGTGATTTTTTTTATACAAATGTTTGAATTTGTCTTCCACTTTGACATTAGGGTATTTTGTGCAGATCATTGACCAAAATAAATCACAATTAAATAGATTTCAATCACACTTTAACACAACAAAATGTGGAAAAAGTCAATAGATGTGAATACTTTCTGAAGGCCCTTGATGCTCTAGTTTCTCTAGACAGCCAACACTAATCTGAGCCAATATCTTCTAGTACTAGCCAGGCATTTTAAGGTGAAACTGAAAGTTAAATTGTGACACAATGGTGACATGACAAACCCACCTTCTCATGGTCCTGTGAGGTCACCTGGCTTTGCCCTGGGCTGAAGCTACCTCCAGACTGCGGTACACCAGGACCCTGAAAAAAAAATAGTTATTAGAACTGTTTTCATTGACAAGAAGACCTTATGTTGAAGACATTTGCTGTAGGTAGGCAGTACCGGTCTGGCAGTTGGAGGGGCATTAGGATTCATTGTGTGAGGGGGGGGACCCTGCATTCCTTGGGCCATGGGAACCCTCTGGCCTGACACTGGTCCACGGGTGTCCACCGCTCTGGGGTCACGACCTTCAGAAACAGCCATTCCTCACGTGATTACTCATTACAGATCTGATCTAACTAGTCTAAGCACAGGAGCTTTTCCACCTGTTTTCCGCACAATTCTAAATTATGGCAATAATACTTCTTATAAAATGTCTGCTAATAAAATAAAGTTAATTGGACTTGATGTTAATACTGTGATGTGGTTACCTCTCGTCTCCATGGGGGGTCCCCTGGGCTCCATCATGGGTGGTCCCCGGGGCTCTCCCATCATGCCCCTGGGTTCACCCATGGAGGGTCCCCGGGGCTCTCCCATCATGCCTCTGGGTTCACCCATGGAGGGTCCCCGGGGCTCTCCCATCATGCCCCTGGGTTCACCCATGGGGGGTCCCCGGGGCTCTCCCATCATGCCCCTGGGTTCACCCATGGGGGGTCCTCTCATGTCGTGAGGTGGCCTCATGTCCGAAGGAGGCCCGCCAACCATCTGGTTCATGTGCATGGGGGGCCCCTGGTGTGGTGGGGGGGCGCCAATGAAGGCTCCTCCCCGACTGGACACAAAGAGAACAGAATAAGCCAGTCGTTCACAGAAATTGAAAAGGTGCTATAAGAAAGCAATTGATTAACTCAATGACGGTAAAACTACACTTAACAACAATGGCTCCTCTTTCACCTGGGTTCGATGACCTCTCCTGTGACTGAGAGCAGGGTTCCTCCTCGGGGGTCGTTGGGGCCGTCGCCAAGCAGGCCTCTGGGGGGGATACCACCTGGTCCTGAGGGGGGTATACATCAGTCAGCTATAGACATGTCGGAGGGACACCACCTATCACAGAACACAACTACACCGTAATGCATCCAAAGAACTACAGTTCAAATTCTATGGTCATGTCACTCATCAGACCATGGTGATTTAATTTCACAATGACTCCCATAGGTCACACAGAAAGACACACTAACCACAGCACAGAAATGACACAGCTCACCATCACACCACAGACAGAGGACAGAGGTAAAAACAACAAGGAGTTTTATACAAAATGTTCCGTTTTCAAGTCGTTTGCCTACTTGCGTCTGTCTTGCATTTCTGGTATTGTTGGACCGGACACGTCAATAGAAGAGGCATGTGTTAGCGACATGAAAAAAGGCCATGGGTGTTAACATGAAATTGCTAAAACAGCATTAGCACAAATCTATTTGGTTGACTACAATAAATGTATTAATCCCATTCCTCGTCATGGAATTTTCTAACAGGTGATTACAATTGAGGTTATTTGTTCATGCGGCCGCCTTTGTAAATCACTCTAATCATTCATCACACTTGTATCTTGGGACTATTGTTCATATTTGCAGTTGCATCACACTCTATGACATGACAGGGTTTTAGGGCAATGTGTATTTTTAGCCTGAACACCCACTGCATGACCAGTCAGATTAATAATACATTTCTAAATGACAAAAATGTATTTACTCTAACAGGACATAATTTATGCTCTCATGGTCTAAAAAGAGTCCATATTAACAAAAGGAAAATGAAGGACTAACAGTACAGTTAGATATTTTTTTTAAATTACAAATTTACCATAGAGAGGTACAAAATAAGTTATAGGAAAAACAAAAAGAAATGGGGGAACTTATTCAAGAAAGAGCAAGTGTAATATATTATATAAATAAAGCTAAATGGATGGAATATGGGGGGGAGGGGGGGGAATGCACCAAATTATTTTACAATCTTCAACATAGAAATGCTACCAAAAAAATGTTATTGAAACATGTTAAATGGAGTCACGCATGATACTCTTTTCAAAATATTGTTCAGTGTAAGTAAAGTACATTAAGAATATGTTTTCATTTCAGTTTCTTCCATCTCCACTAACCGAAGCTAATTGTATGGATTTTTTTCCTATTAACCTCTTGGATTTAGGGGGCGCTATTTACATTTTTGGATGAAAAACATTCCCGTTTTAAACAAGATATTTTGTCACGAAAAGATGCTCGACTATGCATATAATTGACAGCTTTGGAAAGAAGACACTGACGTTTCCAAAACTGCAAAGATATTGTCTGTGAGTGCCACAGAACTGATGTTACAGGCGAAACCCAGATAAAAATCCAACCAGGAAGTGACACATTTTTTAAAACCGCCTCATGCCAATGACTCCTTATATGGCTGTGAATGAGCTACGAATGAGCTTACGTTTTCCCCAAGGTGTCTACAGCATTGTGACGTGATAAACTTACACAAATGCTTGTCTAGCGTTGGCTGTAACGCATATTTTGAAAATCTGAGATGACAGTGTTGTTAACAAAAGGCTAAGCTTGTGTTTGAATATATTTATTTCATTTCATTTGCAATTTTCATGAATAGTTTGTACAGATGAATGTTGTACCTTCAGGCGTTTGGAAATTGCTCGCAAGGATTAGCCAGACATGTGGAGGTCTACAATTTTTTTTCCTCAAGTCTTGGCTGATTTCTTTTGATTTTCCCATGATGTCAAGCAAAGATGCACTGAGTTTAAAAGTAGACCTTGAAATACATCCACAGGTACACCTCCAATTGACTCATATTATGTCAATTAGCCTATCAGAAGCTTCTAAAGCCATGATATCATTTTCTGGAATTTTCCAAGCTGTTTAAAAAGGCACAGTCAACTTAGTGTAGGTAAACATCTGACCCACTGGAATTGTGATACAGTGAAATAATCTGTTTGTAAACAATAGTTGGAAAAATTACTTGTGTCATGCACAAAGTAGATGTCCTAACCGACTTGCCAAAACAATAGTTTGTTAACAAGATATTTGTGGAGTGGTTGAAAAACTAGTTTTAATGACTCCAACCGAAATGTATGTAAACTTCAGACTAACTGTATGTATGCATGTATGTATGTGCTGGGCGATATGGACAAAATATCATGTCACTGTATACAAATGGTACTTGACAGTATATTGTTTTTAAATGATAAAATGTCTAAATTTGCTTTAGAAGTAGTGCATGACCTCAGAGTGTCAACACATACATTCTAAGTGATTTCAAAGTGATTTCAATGGTCTTTCTCCATTCTTATTGTTTCAGAAAATGTTAAATTCAACCCCAATTTTGTTGTTGTTGCATTTTCATACATTTCTTGATTTCATGCACATATTTGAGAATTTCCACACTGCCATGTAGGGCTTCACGATACGGGAAAACAATCTAAACCTTATTTTGAACCAAATGTTGCAATAGCGATTTGACTTATGATTTAGAGCTAAACACTTGGGTAAAATGTTGGAATCATGGAAATATAATGACTATTCTAATTCTATAGTTAGAATATGGTGGGCACTTTGAATAGTGTTGTTGGACATGAAAACGAATGAAAATGCCAGGGAGGAGTTATGATAGGAACCAAAGTGTTGATAATTGTTTCCTAGGGGACCCTATAATCTTTGGCTACATTGTCTGTTCTCTCTTAGCTACTTCATGTAGCTAACCTATTAATGCTTCTTGTATTCCTTTGATTTAGAAGGTACTGTTGCACAAACAGCATGTTGAAATAGGTGTACACCGTCACTGGTATTATCAGGCTGTATAACTAATTATGTTTGCTCTAACTCAGTACATTATCTAGCTACCTAGCGATTAGCGGCTTTAGGCCCAACTTGCTAAGAAAAACTAGCAGATGTAAGCAACACAAACTAATAGTGTAATTATAGAACGCTACTGGAAGAATATATGAAGAAGCAAAGTGAAAACAGCATTGTTGCATTGACCATGAAGACTGAATACAAGTGTCTTGTGGTCGAGGAACAACAAATGCACTCCTTGAGTGACAGGGGGCAGGGCTAGGTCTGTATGGAAACCGGCATTGAGAGCGAGAGGACTCAAGAAGCAAACTATAAAAATGGACGTTAAACACAGCGCATCATATTTAACAAACCAAACATTCAAATGCCGTTATACAAGGTGAATTAAAAACCCAAATCGGTCCATGAATCAATACAGGTTTATCGTAAAATACAGTATACTGCCCAGCCAACATACATACATACTTTACCCAAAAAACATATGGGGGATTGGAAATGGTGCAGACAATTACATTAATGGGAGTAACAATCTATCCGCGATATTAAAGCCGATCCACCACCTGAAATTAAAATATATAAAAAAATAATGCATGCGCTCATGAGACAGCCTATAACAGCCTTGTTGGCTTGGCTGGAGTCTGGAACAGGCCAGAGCCTGGGGTTAGGGTGTGAGTGATACCTTGAGGCCGCTCGATAGCAGCTTGCCCAGACGATCCTACGGGAGAGTGCTGGAGGTTTCCTGAGCCAGCATTAAGTGAAAAAAAAAAGGAGACAACTCAGAGAGCAAAGCAGCAACACATAGGAGTGCACCCACCGCATGCCACACTGACAGAAGCCCACAGACTTCATAGCAGGAGCTCAGAACACACACACAGAAAGCAGCACTACTGACATGGATGGCTGAAGTGGATGAGGTGGCAGAGGTACGTTTAGTGGTTAAAATGTACAAATATATATATTGCAGATAGAAATGTACTTATGTACTTAATCCCCCCAAGAAAATAGTCTCAGTAATCTTTACATAGTTGGACAATCATCAGGCTCCCGAGTGGAGCAGCGGTCTAAGGCACTGCATCTCAGTCCTAAAGGCGTCATGGGAGACACCTCGAATCCAGGCTGTATCACAACCGGCTGTGATTGGGAGTCCCATAGGGCAGCGCACAATTGGCCCAGCGTCGTCCGGGTTTGGCCGGTGTAGGCCATCATTGTAAATAAGAATTTGTTCTTAACTAACTTGCCTAGTTAAATAAAGGTTAAATAAATAAATCCAAAATAAAATCATGTCTGATCTACTACTTTAACTGCAATGCTATGATCTCATCCACCTGAGTTGGCCCCACGTCCTGAGGCACTTAAACCACTAGTTTCCTCTGCCACCAAGTGTCAACAAAGAGTAATGACATGCACAGGAGGAAAGGAAGACATGAACAGGTAATGCTAAGACTTAACTGGTAAATACTTCAATTGAAGCCCCGGCTAGGAATGGATGGATTGTAATGCCATTAAAACTAGTTTCATTGGAGACACAGGCATGTTAGATTACCTTGTCCCCTATCGATAGGAACGGGACCTCCCTGAGGCATTCCTATCAGTGGCTGTATCCCACCTGGGGTGAGATGGCAAGGTGAAGCACAACAGGGGTGCCCCTTTGAGTTTTGGATACCGAGAAGCTGTCTATGGGTGTGGGTGTGTGTGTTGGTTCTTCTATCCTTGTGGAGACCTAAAATCCCCACAAGGATAGTAAAACAAGAAAAATTCTCCATTGTGGGGACATTTCCCACATCCCGATTAGGACAAAAGCTATTTTAAGCTTTTAGGTCCCCACGAGGATAGAACATAAACGTGTGTGTGTGTGAGAGATAAAGGGTCTCTCTTTACCTGGTGGTCCCACTAGTCCCTGCCCTGGCATGGGCCCAGGTCCTCCACCTATTGGAGGGGGCTGCATCATCTGGGGGGCTCCGTTCATGTGCATGCCCGGCTGACGACCACACACAACCAGACATTAGTACAGGGAACAGCACACATGAATCATGTAACAATTATTCAAATGTACAGTACCAGTCAAATGTTGACACCTACTCATTCCAGAGTTACTTTATTTGTACTATTTTCTACAGTGAAGACATCAAAACTATGAAATAACACATATGAAATCATGCAGTAACCCCCCCCCCCCAAAAAAAAGTGTTTAACAAATCAAAATATATTTTATATTTGAGATTCTTCAAAGTAGCATTCCAGGTGAAGCTGATTGAGAGAATGCCAAGAGTGTGCAAAGCTGTCATCAAGGCAAAGGGTGACTACTTTGAAGAATCTAAAATACATTTGGACTTGTTTAACACATGATTCCATGTGTTATTTCATAGTTTTGATGTCCTCACTATTATTCCACAATTTAGAAAATAGTCAAAATAAAGAAAAACTCTGGAATGAGTAGGTGTCCAAACTTTTGACTGGTCCTAGATTTAGCATTAGAGATAGTGTAGGTTGATCTCAGATGTAGGAAACTGACAGATGGTCTTCAGTTGACCTAAATCCTAATAAATTAAACGATTAGCTATTAAACAATTAGTTACGGGTCTGCCAAAGTGGATTCACCATTGGCTGTGACTGGGAGACTGGAGCGTTGGGCGGTGGAATAGGCTGGTTGGCCACTGGCACTGGTCCAGCTTGACTGTTGGGAACCAATGGCTGCACTGGGGTTTGACGGTGAAGCATTTTCTACAGCAGAGGTCAAACGAGCAGAGGAACATCAAGTTAAATGTTGACGATTCTCTTAACGACAACATGTGCAATAATATCTCTGAATGAGTCCATGCTCAAGGTCCATGAAGAATACAATCTTAACCATTACACTCTATAGTCAGTAAGACACCTAACCCCATATCACTGGAGTGCATTTGCACTGACCCAAGTTTCGAGTAACCAGGTCTCACCAAGGCGATCTCAGGGTCTACGATCCTCATGACCACCTGGGCCTGGAGCAGGGCAAAGGCCAGCTGGGGGTTCTGCAACAGCATGTTCCTGGCCTCCTGGGGACTGTTTTGCACACACAGCTGGAGGGGATAATTACACCACAATGGGAGTCCAATGAATTTGTCTTTGGATTATCCACAAGTGACTGTCTATGCATGGATGTGATGATATACAATCTCAAAACAAGGAAACTGGGGTCTAAAGAGAGAAAACTCACCTTCATCTGTTTCATGAGTTCAAACATCTGCTCTGGGGGCAGACTGGCCACAGCTCTGCTTATAGACTCTGGAGCCTCATCTGGTATTATGTTGTCCCCGTAGGGAGACTCAATGATAGGGGCCCCTGTCCCCAAACCTAGGGGAGACAACAGGAGTTATGTCCAAAGAGTTATGCTGAAAGCTTCACACTACCAATTATTGAGAAGCAGCAAAACATGTCCCAACCCCTTTTCAGATGTTTGTTATGGTGAATAGTGCACTGCACACGTTCCATTGTGGTTAATCGTGCACTGCAGTGTAGCGGGCCAATAGACCTGCGGGTTCTGACAGAGATCATTACGGTGCGGTCTGCATTTTTTATGCTGCGGTTGTGAGTGGGCGGTCACAAAGACAGACACCTTTGGGATTAAAATATTTGTTGTCGTCCCGCAGATTATTTCAAAACTGGCATCTATCTGCTTTGCATGCGCTAGCCTACCTATTGTATTAAAAGCACATTTGTCTCATTATTTACACTCAGAATTCGCTGCTTCAAGTTAAGTAGCATATCTCCTAGTTGGGTGTGCTAGATCAAGTGCGCCTAGAATGTTTAGTCTCAATGAAATAGAGTAGACTGCCTATGCATGGACGGAGATAGAGATGGCATTAACTTTCCAAAGAAATTACATATGATTTGACTATATTTTCCTACAGTAGCTGGGTTGCAAAACAAGTTAAATGGGTTTCCATCACATTTTCAACTTTTTTTCAAATGTTTTAATTTAACCTTCATTTAACTACGCAAGTCAGTTAAGAACAAATTCTTATTTACAATGATGGCCTACCCCAGCCGATACTGGGCAAACTGTACGCCGCCCTATAGGACTCCCAATCACGGCCAGATGTGTTACAGTCTTGATACAAAACAGGGACTGTAGTGGCACCTCTTGCATGGAGATGCAGTGCCTTGTGCAACTCGGGAACTCTGGTTTTCACAAAAACGGTTGCATTATACAGCGCATTCGGAAAGTATTCAGAACCCTTGACTTTTAGCACATTTTATGTTACCGCTTATTCTAAAATTGATTAAATAGTATCCCCCCCCTCAATCTACTATTAAATCTATTAAAAATTTAAAAAACTGAAATGTCACATTTACATAAGTATTCAGACCCTTTACTCACTACTATGTAGAAGCACCTTTCGCAGCAATTACATCCGAGTCTTCTTGGGTATGACGTTACAAGTTTGGCACACCTGTATTTGGAGAGTGTCTCGCAGGACAATCTCAGAACTCATGACACGTGATGGCGCCGACAGAGGGGTCCGTCTGCCTCGTTTCTCGTTCTTAGCAAACTTCGCAGTATTTTGTTGTTGTCTATTACTTCTTACATTGATAGCCCAGAAAATGTTGTGTTATGCAATATTTATTCCCGGCTGTATGTAATATCAGAGCGGCGGTAACTCACCAACACTAACAGTATTGCGACTTTCCCGAAGCGGATAATTTGTTTGCGCCATCCAGGGCAATTTAACTGATTCTAGAGGCCAACACAAAACAACACTGGTAGAGAAGAAGAATTCGGAGCGGTCTTCTAGTCAGACTTAGGAGGAGCGCAAACCACCCACCGCATCAGAGTATATTACTCGACAATGTTCAGTCCATGGGAAACAAAGTTGACGAGATCAGGCAACGGTTTCTTTCCAGAGAGACATCAGGGATTGTAACATAGTCCATTTCACGGAAACAAGGCCCTCTCTGGATATTCTGTCGGAGTCAGTCTAGCCATCTGGATTCTCAGTTCAACGCGCCTCCAGGAAGAATGGTGGGGTGTATGTTTCATGATTAACAACTCATGGTGTAATTGTAATAACATACAGGAACTCAATTCCTTTTGTTCACCCGACCAAGAATACCTCAATCAAATGTCGATCAAATTCTCTTCGGTTATTGTCACAGCCGTGTATATCCCCCCTCAAGCTGATACCATGAGGGCCCTCAAACTTCACTGGACTTTATGCAAACCATAAATACTGAGGCTGCATTTATTGTAGCTGGGGATTTTAAAGAAAATTAGGAAAAGGCTACCTAAATTCTATCAGCATATCGACTGTAGTATTCACGCTGGAAAAACACCGACCATTGCTTCTCCAACTTCCGGGATGCATACAAGGCCCTCCCCCGCCCTGCTTTTGGCAAATCTGACCATGACTCCATTTTGGTCCTCCCTTCCTATAGGCAGAAACTCAAACAGGATGTACCCATGCTAAAGACTATATTCAACGCTGGTCTGACCAATCGAAATCCATGTTTCAAGATTGTTTTGATCACGAGGACTGGGATATGTTCCCGGGTAGCTTCCGAGAATACACAGACAGTTACTGATTTCATCAAGAAGTGTATAGGGGATGTTGTACCCACTGTGACTATTAAAACCTACCCTAACCAGAAACCGTGGAGAGAAGGCAGCATTCGTGCAAAACTGAAAGTGCGAACCACCGCATATAACTACGGCAAGGTGACTGGGAATATAGCAGAACACAAATGTAGTAGTCATTCCCTCCGCAAGGCAATCAAACAAGCGAAATGACAGTATTGAGAAAGTGGAGTAGCAATTCAACGGCTTAGACACGAGACGTATGTGGCAGGGTCTACAAACAATCACGGACTACAAAAGGAAAACCAGCCACATTGTGGACACCGACGCCTTGCTTCCGGACAAGATAAACACGTTCTTTGCCCACTTTGAGGATAACAGTGCCACCGACACGGCCAGCTACCAAGGACTGTGGGCTCTTCTCTGTAGCCGACGTGAGTAAGACATTTTAACCCATGCAAGGCTGCTGGCCCAGACTGCATCCCCAGCCGCATCCTCAAAGCATGCGCAGAACAGCTGGATAATGTGATTATAGATATAGTCAATCTCTCCATATCCCAGTCTGCTGTCCCCACATGCTTCAAGACGGCCACCATTGCTTTCCTGGGTACAGGAACAAAGGTAACTGAACTAAATGACTATCGCCCCATAGCACTCAATTCTGTCACCATGAAGTGCTTTGTGAGGCTAGTTACGGATCATACCACCACCACCTTACCTGTCACCCTAGACCCACTTCCATTTGCTTACCACCCCAAAAAGTCCACAGACGATGCAATCGCCATCACACTGCCCTATCCCATCTAGACAAGAGGAATACCCATGTAAGAATGCTGTTCATTAATTACAGCTCAGCATTCAACACCATAGTACCCTCCAAGCTCATCATTAAGCTCAAGGCCCTGAGTCTGAACCTCACCCTGTGCAATTGGGTCCTGGACTTCGTGACAGGCCACCCCTAGGTGGTGATGGTAGGAAACAACACCTACACTTCGCTGATACTCAACAATGGGGCCCCCACAAGGGTGCGTGCTAAGACCTCTCCTGTACTCCCTGTTCACCCATGACTGCGTGGCCATGCACGCCTCCAAGTCAATCATCAAGTTTGCAGATGACAACAGTAGTAGGCTTGGTTACCAACAATGACGAGACAGCCTACAGGGAAGAGGCGAGAGGCTCTGGGAGTGTGGTGTCAGGAAAATAACCTCTCAACGTCAACAAAACAAAGGAGATGATTGTGACCTTCAGGAAACAGCAGAGGGAGCACCCCCTATCCACATTAAACGGGACAGCAGCGGAGAAGGTGGAAAGCTTCAAGTTCCTCGGTGTACACATCACTGACGATCTGAAATGATCCACCCACACAGACAGCGCAACATCACCTCTTCCACCTCAGGAGGCAGAAGAAATTTGGCTTGTCACCTAAAACTTCTACAGATGCACAATTTAGAGAATCCTGTCGGGCTGTATCACCGCCTGGTATGGCAACTGCACCACCCACTACGGCAGGGCTCTCCAGAGGGTGGTGCAGTCTGCTAAACACATCACCGGGGGCAAACTACATGCCCCCCAGGACACCTACAGCACCCGATGTCGCAGGAAGGCCAAAAAGCTCATCAAGGACAACAACCACCCGAGCCACAGCCTGTTCACCCCGCTGTCATCAGAAGGCTAGGTGCATCAAAGCTGGGACCGAGAGGCACTAGCAGAGCGGCTGCTGCCTACATAGACTTGAAATCATTGGCCACTTTAAGAAATGTAACACTAGTCACTTTAATAATATTCACATACAGTTGAAGTCAGAAGTTACATACACTTAGGTTGGAGTCATTAAAACTTGTTTTTCAACCACTCCACAAATGTATTGTTAAACTATAGTTTTGGCAAGTCGATTAGGACATACTTCGTGCATGACACAAGTAACTTTTCCAACAATTGTTTACAGACAGATTATTTCACTGTATCACAGTGGGTCAGAAGTTTACATACACTAAGTTGACTGTGCCTTTAAACAGCTTGGAAAATTCCAGAAAATTATGGTCATGGCTTTTGAAGCTTCTGATAGGCTAATTGACATAATATGAGTCAATTGGAGGTGTACCTGTGGATGCATTTCAAGGCCTACCTTCAAACTCAGTGCCTCTTTGCATGACATCATGGGAAAAATCTAAAGAAATCAGCCAAGACCTCAGGAAAGAATTGTAGACATCCACAAGTCGGGTTCATCCTTGGGAGCAATTTCCAAACGCCTGAAGGTACAACATTCATCTGTACAAACAATAGTACGCAAGTATAAACACCATGGGACCACGCAGCCATAATACTGCTTAGGAAGGAGACACGTTCTGTCTCCTAGAGATGAACGTACTTTGGTGCGAAAAGTGCAACTCAATCCCAAAACAACAGCAAAGGACCTTGTGAAGATGCTGGAGGAAACAGGTACAAAAGTATCTATATCCACAGTAAAATGAAGAGGGACTGGTGCACTTCTCAAAATAGATGGCATCATGAGGTAGGAAAATTATGTGGATATATTGAAGCAACATTTCAAGACATCAGTCAGGACGTTAAAGCTCAGGTCGCAAATGGGTCTTCCAAATCGACAATGACCCAAAGCATACTTACAAAGTTGCGGCAAAATGGCTTTAGGACAACAAAGTCTAGGTATTGGAGTGGCCATCACAAAGCTCTGACCTCAATCCTATAGAACATTTGTGGGCAGAACTGAAAAAGCGTGTGCGAGCAAGGAGGCCTACAAACCTGACTCAGTTACATCAGCTCTGTCAGGAGGAATGGGCCAAAATTCACCCAACTTATTGTGGGAAGCTTGTGAAAGGCTACCCGAAAAATTTGACCCGAGTTAAACAATTTAAAGGCAATTTCACCAAATACTAATTGAGTGCATGTAAACTTCTGACCACTGGGAATGTGATGAAAGAAAGTCTACTATTATTCTGACATTTCACATTCTTAAAATAAAGTGGTGATTCTAACTGACCTAATACAGGGAATTTTTACTAGGATTAAATGTCAGGGATTGTGAAAAACTGAGTTGAAATATGGCTATGGTGTATGTAAATTCCGACTTAAACTGTATCTTGCATTTCTCTTCTCATATGTATATACTGTATTCTATACTATATACTGTGTCTTAGTCTATGCTGCTAAGACATTGCTCATCCATATATTTATATATTCTTAATTCCATTACTTAGGTGTGTGCATTAGATATTTGTTGTGAAATTGTTAGATATTGCGGCACTGTCGGAACTAGATGCACAAGCATTTCGCTACACCCGCAATAACATCTCTAAACCCGTATGTGACCAATAACATTTTATTTGATATCCTTCGACCTCATGGCTTGGTTTTTGCTCTGACATGCACGGTCAACTGTGGGACCTTATATAGACAGATGTGTGCCTTTCCAAATCATGTCTAATCAATTGAATTTACCACAGGTGGACTCCAAGCAAGTTGTAGAAACATCAAGGATGATCAATGGAAACAGGATGCACCGGAGCTCAATTTCAGTCTCATAGCAAAGTGTCTGAATACTTACAGTACCAGTCAAAAGTTTGGACACACTCATTCAAGGGTTTCTTTATTTTTTACTATTTTCTACATTGTAGAAACTGTGAAATAACATATGGAATCATGTAACCAAAGGGTGGCTACTTCTCAAATATAATTATAAGAAACTTAAATATAATTTGTTTAACACTTTTTTGGTTACTAAATGATTCCATGTTATTGCATGTTATTACACAGTCTATGTCTTCACAAATACTCTACAATGTAGAAAATAGTAAAAAGAAAAGAATCCCTTGAATGACTAGTGGTACTGTACATTTAATAATTGTTACATGATGCATGTGTGCTGTTCCCTGTCCTAATGTCTGGTTGTGTGTGTGTGGTCGTCAGTGGGGCATGCACATGAACGGAGCCCCCCAGATGATGCAGCCCCTGCCCATATGTGGAGGACCTGGGCCCATGCCAGGGACCACCGGGTAAAAAGAAGCTCACACACACACACACACACACACACACACACACGTTATGTTCTAGCCTCGTGGGGACCTAAAATGTATTTTCATAAACCTAACCCCTGAGCTTAAAATAGCCTTTGTCCTAATGAAGATGTGGAAAATGTCCCACGAGGGAGAATTTTCCTTGTTTTACTATCCTTGTGGGTACTTTAAAGAAAAACCCATGGATGAGTTGGTGTCCAAACTTTTGACTGGTACTGTAAAATAAGGTGTTTAGTTTATTTGTAATATATATTTTCAAAAATGTCTAAAAACCTGTTTTCACTTTGTCATTATGGGGTATTGTGTGTAGATTGATGAGGGAAATATGTAATTTAATCCATTTTAGAATATGGCTGTAAAGTAACAAAATGTAGAAAAGGGTCAAGGGGTCTGAATTCTTTCTGAATGCACGGTATATCAAATTTGCCCACTAGTCTTGGCAAATGCGCTCTAGCCAACAGCTTGCAGGTACAGTGTGGGTAGGCTACCTACATATTATGGATAAGAGTGATATTATTTATATTTATCAAACGGCAGCCAAGCATTGATGATCATGTCACCAAAACAAGACCCTCGATATTTATTGGAAAGCAACATTCAGTTCAGTCACCATGCACTTACTCGCCTATGAAGTTCATCATAACTTATTTAATCTGTAGCCTAATAAACTGCATGCTTTCCAGTCATAGTGGGAGGACCACACAACATATCATCACGTGACTCCAAGTTTACTTCGATATGTTATTCCACCGCCATTTCTCACATAATTTGGGTCTCCCGAGCGGTGCAGCGGTCTAAGGCACTGCATCTCAGTGCAAGAGGTGACACTACAGTCCCCGGGTCGTATGAAGACTGTATCAAATCCGGTCGTGATTGGGAGTCCCATAGGGCGGCGCATAATTGGCACAGCATCGTCCGGGTTTGGCCGGAGTAGGCCATCATTGTAAATAAGAATTTGTCCTTAACCGACTTGCCTAGTTAAATAAATAAAAAATATATGATAATAACTCATTTTACAGACACAAAAAGATCCCACCATGTGGAACCAATAAATTGTCTGTCGGCTTTTATAAAATTGTAATTGTTCATCAGCCCGGTCGTAATTCATCCGCATGAAAATGGTTGGATGGAAACGTGGTTAGTGTCTGTAAATAAATATTGATGAATGGAAATAAGTGGAGGGCACTCAACCAACGTGAGTTGAAGTGCAATCAAATAATTTGAGAACCAGTGAAAAGGCGCAACACGCACAGGCTACCATGGTGAGCAAGTGTTGCGCCTTTTCATTTTAAATAAATATCGATGACTCATTTGTCTCTGCCTCCAGATCGTCCTCCTAAAAAAAAGGTAGGCTATATCCTATATGCAAAACGTAGCTCAAGAGAAAGGTCATGTGTCTGCTCTCATCATTCTTGCTGACCTATTCATGGTCCAAACACACCAACAGTCGTGAAGAGGACACGACAGTACCGCTTACCCCTCAGGAGGCTGAAAAGATGTGTCATGGGCCCTCGGATTCTCAAAAAGTTCTCCAGCCACACCAATGAAAGCATCTTTACTGGATGCATTACCGCTTGCTATGGCAACTGCTTGATATCCGACCGCAAGGCTCTACAGAGGGTAGCACGTACAACCCAGTACATCACTGAGACCCGTGCTCCGTGCCATCCTGGTATCGAGGCGGTGTCAGAAGATGGCCCTAAAAATGTTCTAACAGCCACTGAAGTCAGACTGTTCTCTCTGCTACCGAATGGTAAGCAGTACCGGAGCGTCAAGTCTGGGACCAAAAGGCTCCTGTTCAGCTTCTGCCCAAAGCCATACGATTGCTGAACAGTCACTCAAGTGGCTGGACCATTCGCATTGACCCCTCTTTATTTTAGCACTGACTCACTTGCCCTGAGTCTATGCACACTCACTGGACTCTACCCACACACACTGCTACTCTGTTTATTATATATCCTGATTGCCTAGTCACTTTTACCCCTACCTACATGCACATATTACCCCTGCACATTGACTCGGTACTTGTATATAGCCTCATTGTTGTTATATTGTGTTACTCTTTCCTTTTTTATTTTGTGAATTACTTATTGGTACTCTTGAGAAAGGGCTCGTTAGTAAGCATTTCACGATAATGGCCTTATATAAAAAAAAGTCTCATGCAATGTAGGCTTGCATTGAACACCACAGTCTACTGTAGGCTACATCATAGAAATCAAAAGCTAATTCCATGTCAAAATGTTATGGGATTTTTGCCATTGGTTTTGTTGGTAGGCCTACACTACGCTCAAATAGTCTATTGGCAAACTGCCTAAAACTGTAAGGGTACATCCTCAGTGTAGTTGCACAAAGTTTCTGCTCACAAGACCTAAAATTTGCACAGTGTCCCAATTTTTTTAGGTAACATTGCGTATGGCGAAGCTACAGACAATGAACACAACTGCATTTTACTGAGGGGCAATTTGAATGCACAGAGATACCGTGAAAAGTTCAGGCTCATTGTTGTGCCATTCATCTGCCGCCATCCCTCATGTTTCAGCATAAAAATGCACGGCCCCATGTTGCATGGATCTGTACACAATTCCTAGAATCTGAAAATTTCAGTTCTTCCATGGCCTGCATATTCACCAGCCATAACACATTGAGCATGTTTGGGATGCTCTGGATTGACATCGTGTTCCAGTTCCTGCCAATATCCATTAACTTCTGAAAGCCATTGAAAAGGAGTGGGACAACATTCCACAATCAACAGCCTGATCAACTCTATGCGAAGGAGATGTGTCGCACTGCATGAGGCAACTGGTTCTGATCCACGCCCTTACTTTTTTTTTAGGTACCTGTGACCAACAGATGCATCTGTATTCCCAGCCATGTGAAATCCATAGATTATGGCCTTATTTATTTAAATTGACTGATTTCCTTTTATGATCTGTAAAACCCGGTAAAATCTTTGAAAATGTTGCATGTGGCGTTTATATTTTTGTTCCAATATAATTAAATTAAAATGGTGTAATACTTTGGAAGAAGAACTATTTCCACCTAATGGCCATCTGATAAATGCAGAACATCGCCAATCAAAATACATTTCCTATGACAGCAACCATGTTATTTTTCAGAAGCATATTTTATTCTGAGTTCAGGTATATACAGTTTGTATGCTAGAACTACTTCTAAGAAGCATACATTCAGTTGTTCCGAACTCACTTAACTCTAGATAAAGAGGGTGGCTCACTCAGCTGGTGCTAGCACATGCGCAGATCAAATACACCGTTGTAACACCAATTAAGGTGTTTACATGTTCTAATCATTCAAAAGATCGCTCAGGGTTTAAGATAAACAGACCAAGGTGTTTACATGACTATTGCATAATCAGGTTAATATTGAATTATTACTGTGTATGTAAACCTAATCCATGTAGTTAAATAGTGCATTGCATTAGATACTTTCCATTGTGGATAATACTGCAGTGCATACTTTCAATTGTGGTTAATAGTGCACTGCAGTGCATACTTACTCTTGAGCTCTTCTTTATTCTTCTCACTAGCAGCATTGTCGACACGGAGAGCTCGGCCACTGAACTCTCTTCCGTTCAGGTTCCGCATGGCACTGAGGGCGGTCTCCTGGTCTTGATACTCACAGAAGCCATATCCTTTTGGCTTGCCTGTCTCCCTATCATACACTAACCTGGAAAATAGTGTAGGGTTACAAAACCATTTTCAAAAGGTGACCAAAAAGCCATAATAGCGTGTAATTACTTGAAGAATAGCCTAGTGCACAGCAGCAATTGTTTTAGGCAGATGAAACGGTGAACGTTGCCTTAAGACTGCTTACGTACCTAAAGCTGACAACAAGCCCGACTTCTGAAAAAATGTCTTTCAGTTGCTCCTCTGTGGCCTCATATGGAATGTTTCCCACTGTTAAATTGAGTTAAGAGTTCAAGACAGCAACTCGACTGAGTTGTGGAAAAACTTACAGAATACAATAACCCTAAACAACTAACATGCAAAAAACATGAGCGGCGGAGTTCTTAGTTAACGTTACTGTTGTCTATGGCTGAACCACCTGTTGCTAGTAGCAACGTGTGATGGTAATTCAGACACCATTAGCAAACTAGCTAGTTAACTATAAAACTTGTTAACACAGGTATACACTTCGCTAACTTGCCACATAGGTCTGTGATACAGACAAGAGGAATGCCTTGGCTAACTAACGTGAGGCACACTTGCTAGCTATACAAATGCGTTTGATACTAATCCTGCACACATTAGTTAGTTGGCTATCTGCAGATGTGCTATGTCTAGCGCGGTTTGTAAGCTATCCAACTCGCTAGCTGTGAGTACAAACGTATTGTCCGACATAGACTTTTGAATCAGTATTCCCCCATCAATAAATTTACCAAAGACAGAGCGCAATGAACGGTCAACAGCGGGATCTCTACCAGCGGCAGCAACAACAGCAGCTGCTAAATTCGCCATTTTAGGGAATAACAAGTGTAACAACAGGAAATGCTAAACTTTAAAGTGTAACACCATCCGGTTTACGAGGGGGGCTCGTTCAGTGTTTCAATGCATCAGCGTTTCATCACATATGATACAGTAGGTTGCATATTGACCAGATGCTCTGATAGCCGTTCTAACAATGAAAATAAATCATCAAATAAAAGGCAGTTGGGAGGAGGCAAGATCAGGTGGGACCAGTCGCGCCAATGAGAGGGCAGATAAGCGTGTGAACAACAGACACAACGGTTTCCATTAGTTACCACAGCCACCAAGTCAAAATGAGCTATATCGTAACCATTTGCTTTTTGGTCTTCATGTAAGAATATGGTTATGCATAAGGCTACGGTTAGGTTTCAAATAACATTTTAAGAAGATAAAGTGTAAAAATGGGTGAGGTGTAATACTTTGTGGCTGTGGTAACTAGTAACGACCAGTAACAACCTACTACTACTACTCGTTACGAAACTTATATTTGATCAAGTAAGCCACACGTAGCAAATAAGCCATTCAATGTTTTGTTAGCAAAATTCGAAACTCTGCCATTGGCCTCCATGCAAAAACTCCTGGCTTGAGCGAAAAAAAAAACAACTAAAAGCGCCACCCTCTGGAGAAGACAGTATTTGGGCCCATATATCCCTCTCGCTTCGCCTCTTCCTCTCTGGTTTCATACTAAACGATCATTGAATGAACGCATCGTTCATTCCTTCCTCCTTGAAGTGAGGAGTCATTGATTCTATTAATGAAAGTACCTACATGTTTCCAGTGCTGTCCACTGAAAATGTACAATTTCAATCAAATAACAGCACAACTGTTCATATATTTGCATACATAACGTTAACATTTGGCGGGAAAAAACACACCAATTTCTTTGTCCAATAGGGGGCATCGTTTCTTGCAGCAGGTAACATGCATGCGCCTTGACTAACGTTTTAGTTCAGGAACCTCTGGGTGCCAACTTCATAAACGCTTTTATATAGCTTGCTAAACAAATGGGTCAAGTCAAGTGTGCGAACACAGAACATATACATTTAATTATTTGGTAAGTAGCTAATGTGAAAGCTGAGATGAATGAATGATAAATGAGTGATAAGTGTAGTCAAGTTAACTTCCTTGACTACAACGCGCTTGAATTGATAGCTAGCAATAAACTAGCAACATGTATCTATCCGAATTTTGCGAACAAGCTAGCTATTAGTTTACTAGTTTACCTAACTAGCAAGATTGAATTATTAGACAGTTCCTCCATGTGGACCAAGATAACTAGCTAGTATGCAAGTCTAAGATTATCATACATGTCAGTGGTGTTATCAGACACAGTCAAATATTTTCTTAGCAGTTAGGTAACGTTAGCTAGTTTAAGTCATTGTGTTTCATTTTAAAAACGGGCAAACATGTCAATTTAGGTTGAGTTTAGTTTATGAATGGAAGGCTTTTTAAAATGATGTCCTCATAGTGTCTATTTATTGCCCATAGTATGTATTTATTTAGGAAAAGCCACCATTGTAAGTCAATTGATAATTGGTCATAACTATCTGCTGTATATGTTTATGCAGAGTCACAATACCCAGCAGGATTTATCACATTGAAACGATTTAATCTGAAATCAGTGTTTAGTCATGATTCTTCTAGAATACTCATTATAGAATCAAATGCATTATGAGAGAGTGGAGAAAGTGATAGGCCCAATCCCAAATGGACTCCATAACCTGCCTATGCCCTATGCACTTGTGGAGATCTGAGAGGATTTGACAGGTGTAAGCAATATGGTAATAGCGCCACTTTGCCCTTTGATATGCTAGGTGGAAGTTTCACCATGTTGCTTATATGAATCAATTGAAAAAGAAAAGGAGAGCCTCACTCTAGGAGCTCAGATGCAATAATTGTATAACCAACATGGGACATGGGCATGGTGGCAGCACAGTTGGCAAGGATATCAGCTAGAAGTGGTTTTTCAAATATCCAGTCACCACTGTCTGTTTTACAAGGCTAGCCTGAGAGAGTGCTGTATCCTTATTAACTCACCAATTATCTTGGAAGGCCTTGGGACCCTGTAAAGAACAGATTTAACAGTAGGGGTGCTAACTAACAAGATAATAAACAAACAGCTTGATCATTGGTCATTTATTTTAGTCCACAAGGATTCAATTATTGTAATTACTGGTACTTGTTACCTATTAGAAAAACACGGACAATACAACCACAATGTAAAGAAATGTTTATTAAATAACAGATCTTAGATATTGATTCGTGATGTGTGTATGTGTGTATATATATTTATATATATATATATATAGTTATTGTTGCTGAGACTTTTTAATTGGGTATTTTGTAGGGCTGGGAATTGCCAGGGACCTCACGATACGATTCAATACAGTGCATTTGGAAAGTATTCAGACCCCTTGACTTTTTCCACATTTTGTTACATTGCAGCCTTATTCTTAAATGGATTAAATAACTAAAAAAAACTCATCAATCTACACACAATACACCATAATCAAAAAGCGAAAACAGGTTTTTAGACATTTTTGCAAATGTATTAAAAACTAAGAATATTGAAAAGTATTCAGACCCTTTGCAATGAGACTCAATATTGAACGGAGCAAAGTACAGAGAGATCCTTGATGAAAACCTGCTCCAAAGCGCTCAGGACCCCAGACTGGGGCGAAGGTTCACTTTCCAACAGGACAACAACCCTAAGCACATAGCCAAGACAAGGCAGGAGTGGCTTTGGGACAATCTCTGAATGTCCTTGAGTGGCCCAGCCAGAGTCCGAACTTGAACCCAATCGAACATCTCTGGAGAGACCTGAAAATGGCTGCAGCAATGCTCCCCATCCAACCTGAACGTTTCAGAGTATCTGCAGAGAAGAATGGGATAAAATCCCTAAATACAGCTGGTCCAAGCTTGTAGCATCAATACCCAAGAAGACACGAGGCTGTAATCGCTACCAAAGGTGCTTAAATTCTGTTTTCAATAGAAGTATGGCATAATTGGTATTATGAAGTCAAGTGTTGACCTTGTAATATTTTAAAACAAACTGATAGCCTACTCATGTTACATTCAGAAATATTTCACCTGCCTGGATATCGTAGGTGTGAATTATCAGCTAAATTACTACGATTACCAATGTCATCATGAAACATTACCATTATCCCTTTCATGCCCTGTCTCCAGTCCACTTACCGATATCATCGACATTGCAACAAGCAGTGAATTTATTATTTTTTAAAAATCTTATTTTACCCCTTTTTCGTCATATCCAATTGTTTTAGTAGCTACTATCTTGTCTCATCGCTACAACTCCCGTATGGGCTCGGGAGAGACGAAGGTTGAAAGTCATGCGTCCTCCAATACACAACCCAACCAAGCCGCACTGCTTCTTAACACAGCACGAATCCAACCTGGAAGCCAGCCGCACCAATGTGTCGGAGGAAACACTGTGCACCTGGCAACCTTGGTTAGCGCGCACTGTGCCTGGCACTGGTGCATGATGAGACAAGGATATTCCTACCAGCCAAACCCTCCCTAACCCGGACAACTGTGCGTCGCCCCACAGACCTCCTGGTCACAGACAGTTACGACAGAGCCTGGGCGGGAACCTAGAGTCTCTGATGGTACAGGTGGCGCTGCAGTACAGCGCCCTTAACCACTGCACCACCCAGGAGGCCCGAAAATTTAATTTAATCAGAAGCCACTGCCAGATTTCTGGATTGGGCTGTGCTCAGAGTATCCTGTCTTGGCAAATCACACTGTTAAGACATGTCCTTTGCTACCACGTACCTATGTGAGAGTGGATTCTCGGCACTCACTAGCATGAAAGCTAAATACAGGCACAGACTGTGTGTGGAAAATTATTTAAGACTGAGGCTCTCTCCAATACAACCCAACATTGCAGAGTTATGTGCATCCTTTCAAGCACACCCTCACCTGTGGTGAGTTATTCACAATTTTCGATGAACAAATAAGGTTTTATATGTAAAATGGTTAAATAAAGAGCAAAATGATTGATTATTATTATATTATTTGTGCCCTGGTCCTATAAGAGCTCTTTGTCACTTTCCATGAGCCGGGTTGTGACAAACTCGTACTCATTCTTATGTTTAATAGATGTATCCTATAGTGTGTGTGTGGCAGGCTTACAATGATGGCAAAAAAACAACATTTGAGTGTGTTGACCCTGGTGTTAGAAGTGGTATGCAGCTGGAGGTTGAATGTTTGAAGGGGTACGGGAGTATAAAAAGTTTGGGAACCACTGGCACAATGCAGTTTACAATAGGCAGCTTGTTTGTTATTGAGATAATACATAGGAGGTTTGGTACCATACTGGCATGGACTGTAGACCAGTGACCATTAAATCTGATTATCTGAGAACAAATGTTGTTCCTATATGTCTAAAATGTTTATTAAATAACAGATCTTAGATATTGATTCGTGATGTGTGTATGTGTGTATTAGCCTACATTTAGCTATCAGTATGGAGCGTTTAATGTTTTCCCTAGGTTAACAAAAAGTTGTGGTTCCACTGGGGCTCGAACCCAGGACCTTCTGCGTGTAAAGCAGACGTGATAACCACTACACTATGGAACCAGGTGGTAACTTTGGCCAAATACACTGTTCTTGTAGATGACGACGCCACGGTAGTCAAACAATTAATATTGTTTGACCTACATTAGATGTATTTAACTGCTTGGAATATTATGAGATGATATCTTCATTTTTCAGACACGCATGGAATTGCAGTCTTGTTGGAATTGATTAGCTGTATAGGCCTATATTTATGCCGGGGAGTGCAGTCGTGTGGTGTATAAGTGCATTTGCAATGGCAAGCTATTTGGTTTAGTGCTGAGTTGTGTCGTGTTAGTATTATAGCTTTCTGCTTTGATTCAGCACCAGCTGCGGCATTAAACCTGCGCCATAAATAGTCACCAAATACGAACTTGATCTAAAAATGTCAAAATGTACACGTTGCATGAACATTAAAATGCTGGCCTATAATAAACTGTATTTAATCCGTACCGGCACTGACATACCTCTCGTTGAGTTGGATCCATAGGTTTTTAGCGCACAATGTTGTGCAAAACCGAAACTTTTACCAGGCTCAACTGACACCATATTTCTTTCGCCTTGTGAAATGTCCGGAATGCATTGGTTATGACGGATTGTGTAATGGGTCTGTATACATAATTTGAGCCACATGGTTATTTATTTAAAGCGAATTGACCAATAATAACGGTTTTATAAATTGTAGAACATTTTGAAAGGCTCTCCAGTCTCGACAGCACGTTCGTCGGACCAACTCATGCTGGTACAGTATGACAAACTGTTATCCATTTCCGTCGCCTGTTTTGTACAAATGAGGAAAGCAGGGCACGGTGAGACACACCCTCGTGACCACCACACAGGCTATTGACAGGGTTCTTGTTTATGGGGAGGTAAAACTGGTTGCCTACTGCCTACATTATACTTGACTAGTTTATTGGATTTCCACTCTAGTCACCCGTATCGAGTGGAAGGTTGAGGTCTATAATCTACCTGTGTGAAGCTAGCCACAATAAGGATTAGTCACAATAGTAGAGTAGGTAAGGCGCCAATCGCAAGGCTGTACAGTGCGTATATGTTTGCCCAACATGGTCTCAGAGCAGTTCGTATTATTCTGTCAAATCTGATGCACCACATTTAGTACGATGGCATGTATTAATTTGTGGATGACCATCACCTATTTCGTAATATATGTTACGATTTACAATTCGTATTATATGTTACGAATTTGCAAAACGTACAACATGTTACCAATTTGAAAAACATACAATATGTTACGAATTTGCAAACGTATGATATGTTACGAATTTTAGCTAGGTGGTTAGATTGCAAACATTAGCTAACTCGCCAATGTTAGCTAGGCTAGGAGTTGGGATTAAGTCTAGGAGTTAGGTTAAATTGTTAAGGTTATGGTTAGCTAAAAGGGTCAAGGTTAGGGAAAGGGTTAGCTAACATGCTAAGTAGTTTTAAAAAATAGTAATAGTTGAAAAGTTGCTAATTGGCTAAAATGCTAAAGTTGTCTGTAATGAGATTTGAACTTGCAACCTTTCAGTTGCTAGAAGTTCGTGTTAACCACACTCCTTTCGTTTTTGCCTGAAATAACCATCTGTCTAATCATGTAATTACAAACGTAACATACACTAAATGGGAGTGTCCTCGGATTTATGTACAAAATAGGTTGCAGCACACCCAATGCAATTATACAGTTTAATAAATCCAATGTTTTTTCTGTTTATTGTCAAATTAATACATTATTGTATTTATTTTTTACCTTATATAACAACATACCTTGTTTAGCATTATCTAGTCCAAATATGGCCTTATTCCACTATTTGTATCCGTTTGGATGTTTCAACAGGGACCTTTATTTTGATGGCGAAATGCAAATCCTTATTGTGGCTAGCTTCACCCAAGTCTCTAAAACTCAGGAACTAAACGAGGTGTCCTCTCTTCACATCGCACATTTAATAACGCAATTTTGGGACATTGCAGTGGAAACAGGACAGCAACGTTGAGACGGATTCTGCCGAAGTTATTTGTGTCTTGGGTGTAATTATAGGGGACTAGAATGCGACGTAAAGGAAATGTGCATTCTTATTGAATGGCAATAATAACTGTACAGTAATATGAAGAAGGACACTCCTGTCCAAACCCTCATGATAACAATGTAAGGTTTTACACAACACGTATTTTATGTCATCATAGTGATCATGTGTTATGGGGGGGGGGATCCCATATTTGTGCCACAATTGTTTTATACTTATAGTTTAGTATCTTTCCTTACATTCATATCATTGTCAGGAAGAAATATCCAGTAGCCAAATCATATGATGTGCCTATGCTTAATAACTACCCTTCTGTCAGCTATCTAACGATGGTTCATAAACACACACTTTCAGCCATAACATCACTTGGGTCATCAGTTTGGCTGTTGTGGTAGACCTAATTCCGTATTAGAAGGGATGATTCTAATTTCCAAAGATGATTCCAAAAATGTCCATGTTTTGAATAGGAATTTACAATTATATAAGGGCTCGACGACGGTCACCACCTGTTATTCACCTGTAGGCCTCTGTCGGCGCTAGGACCCAGGGTGCGCGATTTTCATCTCCAGCTGCTGCGGTCTGAAAACGGGCGATGAGAGAAGATCGCGAGGAGAAGCCGACATGTCACACTGGAATTATTCTACCACAAAATCACATTCCTGACCCTTAACAGATGTCACCAAGTCTCAAACAATCACTTGTCGTGGTGTGAAAAGCTGTATTTGCAAGCTTTGAAAGGGCAGTTTGGAGCGCAAGGTAAGGCGGTGCGATACCATGCGATTACTAATAACAAAGGCGTACTGGAGAGCAGGGGGCAATAAGGGGGGCATTGCACAACGGCATGGAGGGCAACAGTCAAACTTTTGCTGTGAATAATTGTGTACAGTAAAGTTTGTAAATCCACGTACAGGCCATAACAAACCTGTCTAACGGTATTCAAGGTATGCATTTTGGTAACGTAAAGTCTTCAAGTGTGAGGATAAACGTGTCACATGTTTCTTGAGGTGAATTCCTGTCTCAGTCGGCAGTGGCCCACATTATATTTTGCTAAGGCTACTATAACCAAAAAAGGTCGTGAATTCTAGTTTCACTGTATTTCATTATAACATTAATCTTCCATCTGCCATGAGTTTACACATCGTGGCATCTTCAACCTGCCAACTCAGAGCATCGTCTCCAACTTGTTCCCTGCCTCCATGGTATAGCCTACATCAGGTCCAATCCTTTTACGCACATATGAACAAAAGTGATCGTCTTTTTACTTAGTTGGTGGTGACATATTTCATGCTTTGCATGATTTACTACGTTCTCAACGTAAACATTTGGTCAGGTAATGGCAACCGCGAACTCAGACGGGACATGCCATGCTGTAGCTACTACTCTATAGCAGCAGTATCCCAGGCCTAGGTTGTTTGGACGAGGCGTTCGAATATTCCATAAATCGACCAAATTTACTCTCCGTAGCCTAAGCCCCATTTTGAAAGGGAACGACAGTAATTTTGACGAGGCCTCAAACAAAACATTGTGGCTTCCTTCACTGTAAACTTGCTGTTTTGAGTGTGATTGTTTTAATCACCAGTCAAATGTGCACTGGAGTGTGCAAATGTATATTCACTGTATTTACGTTTTTTTGAGCCTATGGCGTCAAACGTTCACTGGTCGTGGCAGTGACCAAAACTAGTCGATAGCTGAAGACCGGAGCAGCCGGCCACAACCGGGATTGCTTTCGCTCTGTCGTTGAGGTCTCTGGGTAACCCCGCTCTGACACAATGCAATGTAACCTGGTTCCTCTTGTGCTCGATTGGGAGGCACAACAATCAGTCGTGTTATTCTGTAGCTCGGATAGTGTGATGTGTATATTGGTTCTATTTTGATATTTGGCAATATGTCAACGACTCGTCTGTCAGCCGACATGCAACACTCAGTGCTATTCGCGAGTGAATGGTGTTGGGCAATGGACAAATGATCCTACACTCCAATAGCTAGTAGCTACCTTCACCGAGATGAAGGCTGCGAAATAGTAGAAAGACGAAAATGTATCCGGTGGGGTGCATCACTGTGCAGCAACGGCCGGGAGACAGGAAAGAAATAGGTCATTGTTAAACAACAAACTTGTTTACTTCCATTATCATTTAGACAGTTGCTATAACCGGGTGTATATATCACAGTTATGACATTCACAAGTCTGTGGAATTGTATTCCATAAACTACTTAGTTTATACCTGCGTATGGTTTAGGTAAGATTCCTGCGCTGGCCTGATTAAAGGTATCCGAAAATGGGAAAGCCAGATGTACCAAAGGCTTTTTTTCTAGATGTCAACTGTATGAACGCGTGGCCTGCTGAATGTTTTGGCGTACGCTATTGTGTCTATGCTGCATTAAGCAGACAACACAGGCTTCGAGACCTGTCTTTAGGCGGTTTGACCTTGCAAGCCAATATAACTTATAGCTTCTCAGCTCGCATATTATAGACTCATTATAATCGAGTGGCGAAACATTCCAGTGTATTTTTAGGACAAGCCCGTTCAAGTTAACTGTAAGATGTGTCCATCCACCTGACACTCGTTGACACTTGCAACCAGTATTAAATTGATGGAAATGCTGATCCTCTAACCTTGATCATTCACACCTATTTTACCTCAGCATTTACAACTATGAAAATAATGAATCAACGGTCCAAAAGGTGAAAGCTGTGTTGTTAATTGTTAATTACCACCTGTAATGGCATATATGAGAGGAGTGATTATCAGCATCATATTCCATCATGAAAATGTGTAGGTCACTTCAAATATTGAAATGCTTATCTCTGAACTATCAGCCAAATGGACTTGGGCTGATACACTTCTCAAACATCAAACATTACTTATTGTATGCACATATATTGCTCATCATGATAATCACTCAATAAAAAGGTGTTCATACATCACATGGTGCCAATAGTATTTCATATTATATGAGATAAAGGTCGAATTTCTGAACACAATGCATATTTTTCAAAAAGGATTAATCTCACATTCAGTAGGGGACAGATCGAAATTTACCAGGGGGAGGGGCTGGTCCAACTTGAGGTGTCTTTAAAAGAAAATGCACTTCCCTTCCCCAACATTACAAATGTTTTCACATGACCTTCCCCTTGTACAGTAAAATAAATTGAACGCCCTCCCTCCTCAGAAGTAACTCAAAATAATGTTTAAGACTACAAATAAGAATAACTGTAGCGACCCTTTGTTTATATAGGTGGATATCAACTTTGCCACTTCAGCATGCTTTTGTGGCCCGGTCGATGTCAAGCAGGGCTACGAGCCAGAAGGTTAGGGGTTCGCTGACCACCATAGACGAGCTCACTCTCCCTGCCTGTTTCTTTGGGGAAGCAAAAGATGGGGAAGCAGATTTGTTTTACATTATGATGCCATATTTATAATTATATAAAATATATGCAAAGAATATTCCAGCGACAGGTTTCTGTGCCAACCAATAACAAAGCATATCAACTTCAATATCATGCACTTCAATATTATGGTTTGCGTTTTCAGCACCACAATAAATAAACTATGTACATTTCGACAAACAGAACATACAGTGGGGCAAAAAAAGTATTTAGTCAGCCACCAATTGTGCAAGTTCTCCCACTTAAAAAAGATGAGAGAGGCCTGTAATTTTCATCATAGGTACACTTCAAATATGACAGACAAAACGAGAGAAAAAAATTCAGAAAATCACATTGTAGGATTTTTAATGAATTTATTTGCAAAATATGGTGGAAAATAAGTATTTGGTCACCTACAAACAAGCACGATTCCTGGCTCTCACAGACCTGTAACTTCTTCTTTAAGAGGCTCCTCTGTCCTCCACTCGTTACCTGTATTAATGGCACCTGTTTGAACTTGTTATCAGTATAAAAGACACCTGTCCACAACCTCAAACAGTCACACTCCAAACTCCACTAGGGCCAAGACCAAAGAGCTGTCAAAGGACACCAGAAACAACATTTTAGACCTGCACCAGGCTGAGAAGACTGAATCTGCCATAGGTAAGCAGCCTGGTTTGAAGAAATCAACTGTGAGAGCAAATTTTAGGAAATGGAAGACATACAAGACCACTGATAATCTCCCTCGATCTGGGGCTCCACGCAAGATCTCACCCCGTGGGGTCAAAATGATCACAAGAACGGTGAGCAAAAATCCCAGAACCACACCTAGTGAATGACCTGCAGAGGGCTGGGACCAAAGTAACAAAGCCTACCATCAGTAACACACTACGCCGCCAGGGACTCAAATCCTGCAGTGTCAGACGTGTCCCCCTGCTTAAGCCAGTACATGTCCAGGCCCGTCTGAAGTTTGCTAGAGAGCATTTGGATGATCCAGAATAAGATTGGGAGAATGTCATATGGTCAGATGAAACCAAAATATAACTTTTTGGTAAAAACTCGTGTTTGGAGGACAAAGAATGCTGAGTTGCATCCAAAGAACACCATACCTACTGTGAAGCATGGTGGTGGAAACATCATGCTTTGGGGCTGTTTTTCTGCAAAGGGACCAGGACGACTGATCCTTGTAAATGAAAGACTGAATGGGGCCATGTATCGTGAGATTTTGAGTGAAGACCTTCTTCCATTAGCAAGGGCATTGAAGATGAAACGTGGCTGGTCTTTCAGCATGACAATGATCCCAAACACACCGCCCGGGCAACGAAGGAGGGACTTCGTAAGAAGCATTTCAAGGTCCTGGAGTGGCCTAGCCAGTCTCCAGATCTCAACCCCATAGAAAATCTTTGGAGGGAGTTGAAAGTCCGTGTCTCCCAGCAACAGCCCCAAAACATCACTGCTCTAGAGGAGATCTGCATGGAGGAATGGGCCAAAATACCAGCAACAGTGTGTGAAAACCTTGTGTAGACTTACAGAAAACGTTTGACCTCTGTCATTTTTTAAAAATTTTTATTTTACCTTTATTTAACCAGGTAGGCTAGTTGAGAACAAGTTCTCATTTGCAACTGCGACCTGGCCAAGATAAAGCATAGCAGTGTGAACAGACAACACAGAGTTAGTTACACATGGAGTAAACAATTAGCAAGTCAATAACACAGTAGAAAAAATGGGCAGTCTATATACAATGTGTGCAAAAGGCATGAGGAGGTAGGCGAATAATACAATTTTGCAGATTAACACTGGAGTGATAAATGATCAAATGGTCATGTACAGGTAGAGATATTGGTGTGCAAAAGAGCAGAAAAGTAAATAAATAAAAACAGTATAAAAACAGTATGGGAATGAGGTAGGTGAAAATGGGTGAGCTATTTACCTATAGACTATGTACAGCTGCAGCGATCGGTTAGCTGCTCGGATAGCTGATGTTTGAAGTTGGTGAGGGAGATAAAAGTCTCCAACTTCAGCGATTTTTGCAATTCGTTCCAGTCACAGGCAGCAGAGTACTGGAACGAAAGGCGGCCAAATGAGGTGTTGGCTTTAGGGATGATCAGTGAGATACACCTGCTGGAGCGCGTGCTACGGATGGGTGTTGCCATCGTGACCAGTGAGCTGAGATAAGGCGGAGCTTTACCTAGCATGGACTTGTAGATGACCTGGAGCCAGTGGGTCTGGCGACGAATATGTAGTGAGGGCCAGCCGACTACATACAAGTCGCAGTGGTGGGTGGTATAAGGTGCTTTAGTGACAAAACGGATGGCACTGTGATAGACTGCATCCAGTTTGCTGAGTAGAGTGTTGGAAGCCATTTTGTAGATGACATCGCCGAAGTCGAGGATCGGTAGGATAGTCGGTTTTACTAGGGTAAGCTTGGCAGCGTGAGTGAAGGAGGCTTTGTTGCGGAATAGAAAGCTGACTCTTGATTTGATTTTTGATTGGAGATGTTTGATGTGAGTCTGGAAGGAGAGTTTGCAGTCTAGCCAGACACCTAGGTACTTATAGATGTCCACATATTCAAGGTCGGAACCATCCAGGGTGGTGATGCTAGTCGGGCATGCGGGTGCAGGCAGCGATCGGTTGAAAAGCATGCATTTGGTTTTACTCGCGTTTAAGAGCAGTTGGAGGCCACGGAAGGAGTGCTGTATGGCATTGAAGCTCGTTTGGAGGTTTGATAGCACAGTGTCCAATGACGGGCCGAAAGTATATAGAATGGTGTCGTCTGCGTAGAGGTGGATCAGGGAATCGCCCGCAGCAAGAGCAACATCATTGATATATACAGAGAAAAGAGTCGGCCCGAGAATTGAACCCTGTGGCACCCCATAGAGACTGCCAGAGGACCGGACAGCATGCCCTCCGATTTGACACACTGAACTCTGTCTGCAAAGTAATTGGTGAACCAGGCAAGGCAGTCATCCGAAAAACCGAGGCTGTTGAGTCTGCTGATAAGAATATGGTGATTGACAGAGTCGAAAGCCTTGGCGAGGTCGATGAAGACGGCTGCACAGTACTGTCTTTTATCGATGGCGGTTATGATATCGTTTAGTACCTTGAGTGTGGCTGAGGTGCACCCGTGACCGGCTCGGAAACCAGATTGCACAGCGGAGAAGGTACGGTGGGATTCGAGATGGTCAGTGACCTGTTTGTTGACTTGGCTTTCGAAGACCTTAGATAGGCAGGGCAGGATGGATATAGGTCTATAGCAGTTTGGGTCCAGGGTGTCTCCCCCTTTGAAGAGGGGGATGACTGCGGCAGCTTTCAATCCTTGGGGATCTCAGACGATATGAAAGAGAGGTTGAACAGGCTGGTAATAGGGGTTGCGACAATGGCGGCAGATAGTTTCAGAAATAGCGGGTCCAGATTGTCAAGCCCAGCTGATTTGTACGGGTCCAGGTTTTGCAGCTCTTTCAGAACATCTGCTATCTGGATTTGGGTAAAGGAGAACCTGGAGAGGCTTGGGTGAGGAACTACGGGGGGCGGAGCTGTTGGCCGAGGTTGGAGTAGCCAGGCGGAAGGCATGGCCAGCCGTTGAGAAGTGCTTATTGAAGTTTTCGATAATCATGGATTTATCGGTGGAGACCGTGTTTCCTAGCCTCAGTGCAGTGGGCAGCTGGGAGGAGGTGCTCTTGTTCTCCATGGACTTCACAGTGTCCCAGAACTTTTTGGAGTTGGAGCTACAGGATGCAAACTTCTGCCTGAAGAAGCTGGCCTTAGCTTTCCTGACTGACTGCGTGTATTGGTTCCTGACTTCCCTGAACAGTTGCATATCACGGGGGCTATTCGATGCTATTGCAGTCCGCCACAGGATGTTTTTGTGCTGGTCGAGGGCAGTCAGGTCTGGAGTGAACCAAGGGCTGTATCTGTTCTTGGTTCTGCATTTTTTGAACTATGCCAAAAAAGGGTATATAACAAAGTATTGAGAAACTTTTGTTATTGACCAAATACTTATTTTCCACCATAATTCATTAAATAAATTCATTAAAAATCCTACAATGTGATTTTCTAGATTTCTTTTTTCTCATTTTGTCTGTCATAGTTGAAGTGTACCTATGATGAAAATTACAGGCCTCTCTCATCTTTTTAAGTGAGAGAACTTGCACAATTGGTGGCTGACTAAATACTTTTTTGCCCCACTGTACATCCCTCCCTACCTTGTAGGCTTACCCTATATAGAAGGCTTGGCTTGACAATATCTGAATGTCATTGAAGTTTTGGTGTTTTGTAACAGATGTCTCTTTCCATTCATCAATTGGCCGCTGCATAGTTTGGATTTATATATTATATTAGTCGGTTTTTAAAAATACATATATTTACACAAAGATTTAAAAAGTGACCGGGATGCACGATACAGTCGGGGACTTATTTCCATTGTGGTCAATATTTTTTACATATACAATTACATAGATAGAGCCGAAAAAATGCTCAACCTCCAGATGAGTATGAGGGAAAAGCCTGTTTGGCTGGTAGCTTATTCTTTAGATGTTTGGGGCTGCTTGTGAACCATGATGTACAAGCATAATCAAAGTGACATTGGACTAGCGCACTAGCTACGTTTTCATCCAATTGGCGACAGATTTTCAGAAATCTAAATAAAAACAATATGCCATTTCAGAGTTACGTTTTGAAAAATTTTGCGCCGGACAACATGACCGGGAAGATTTTCATTTACCGGACATCCATATGCATTCAGGTCCAACCTGGCGCAACCAGTGCCATCAATATATGAGGGATATTGGCCAAATGAGCCACATTTACATATCCTTAAAAACAGCCTTTAACAAATTACAAAAACACTTATTACTTGTGTTTCGATGTGTAGCATATGCTAAACCTATTTTTGCTATTGGTTTTTAGGCTACTTTCCTAAAACAATAATTGTCCACCTCATGGTTCATTTGTATCAGGGCATTGTATGCATAGGCCTATAGGCTTAGGTGTCCACTGTATGATATTAACAATTTAATAAATATATACAGTAACTATCAAACGTTTGGACACACCTACTCATTCCAGGGTTTTTCTTTATTTTTACTATTTTCTACATTGTAGAATAATAGTGAAGGCATCAAAACGATCAAATAACACATATGGAATCGTGTAGAAAACAAAAAGTGTTAAACAAATCAAAATATATGTTAAATTTGAAATTCTTCGAAGTAGCCCTTTGCCTTGAAGATTGCTTTGCACACTCTTGACATTCTCTCAACCAGCTTCATGAGGTAGTCACATGGGATGCATTTTAATTAACTGGTCTGCCTTGTTAAAAATTCATTTGTGGAATTTCCTCAGAAATTGCAGCCCAAATAAATGCTTCACAGAGTTCAAGTAACAGACACATCCCAATATCAACTTATCAGAGGAGACTGCATGAATCAGGCCTTCATGGTCAAATTGCTGAAGAAGAAAAAAACACTACTGAAGACACAAATAAGAAGAAGAGACTTGCTTTGGCCAAGAAACATGAGCAATGGACATTAGACCGCAGGAAATCTTCCTTTGGTCTGATGAGTCCAAATTTGAGATTTTTGGTTCCAACCGCCGTATCTTTGTGAGACGCAGAGTAGGTGAACAGATGATCTCCGCATGTATGGTTCCCACCGTGAAGCATGGAGGAGGGTGTGGGGGTGCTTTGCTGGTGACACTGTTGTGATTTATTTAGAATGCAAGGCACACTTAACCAGCATGGCTACTAGAGGTCGACCGATTATGATTTTTCAACGCCGATACCGATTTTTGGAGGGGCAAAAAAGCCAATACCGATTAATCGGCCGATTGTTTTATTTTTGTTTGTGATAATGACAATTACAACAATACTGAATTAACACTTATTTTAACTTAATATAATACATCAATAAAATCCATTTTGCCTCAAGTAAATAATGACACATGTTCAATTTGGTTTGAATAATGCAAAAACAAAGTGTTGGAGAAGAAAGTAAAAGTGCAATATGTGCTATGTAAGAAAGCTAACGTTTCAGTTCCTTGCTCAGAACATGAGAACATATGAAAGCTGGTGGTTCCTTTTAACATGAGTCTTCAATATTCCCATGTAAGAAGTTTTAGGTTGTAGTTATTATAGGACTATTTCCCTCTATACCATTTGTATTTCATTAACCTTTGACTACTGGATGTTCTTATAGGCACTTTAGTATTGCCAGTGTAACAGTATAGCTTCTGTCCCTCTCCTCGCACCTCGCTGGGCTCGAACCAGCAACAAAACGACAACAGCCACCATCGAAGCAGCGTTACCCATGCAGAGCAAGGGGAACAACTACTAGAAGGCTCAGAGCGAGTGACATTTGAAACACTATTAGCGTGCACTAACTAGCTAGCCATTTCACTTCGGTTACACCAGCCTCATCTTGGGAGTTGATAGGCTGGAAGTCATAAACAGCGCAATGCTTGACTCATAACGAAGAGCTGCTGGCAAAATGCACAAAAGTGCTGTTTGAATGAATGTTTACGTGCCTGCTTCTGCCTACCACCGCTCAGTCAGATACTTAGATGTTTGTATGCTCAGTCAGATTATATGCAATGTTGGACACGCTAGATGATATCTAGTAATATCATCAACCATGTGTAGTTAACTAGTGATTATGATTGATTGTTTTTTATGAGATAAGTTTAATGCTAGCTAGCAACTTACCTTGGCTTACTGCATTTGCGTAACAGGCAGTCTCCTTGTGGAGTGCAACGAGAGAGAGGCAGGTCGTTATTGCGTTGGACTAGTTAACTGTAAGGTTGCAAGAATGGATCCCCCGAGCTGACAAGGTGAAAATCTGTCGTTCTGCCCCTGAACAAGGCAGTTAACCCACCGTTCCTAGGCCGTCATTGAAAATAATAATGTGGTCTTAACTGACTTGCCTAGTTAAATAAAGGTATAAGGAAATAATAATAATAATACAATTAAAATAAATTGTCTAATTGGAGCCCAAAAATACCGATTTTCGATTGTTATGAATACTTGAAATCGGCCATGCCGATTAATCGGTCGACCTCTAATGGCTACCACAACATTCTGCAGCGTCTGGTTTGTGCTTAGTGGGACTTTCATTTGTTTCAACAGTATAATGACCCAAAACACACCTCCAGGCTGTGTAAGGCCTATTTGACCAAGTAGGAGAGTGTTAGAGTGCTGCATCAGATGATCTGGCCTTCACAATCACTGACCTCAACCCAATTGAGATAGTTTGGGATGAGTTGGACCGCAGAGTGAAGGAAAAGCACCCAACAAGTGCTCATCGTATGTGGGAACTCCTTCAAGTATGTTGGAAAAAGCATTCCAGATGAAGCTGGTTGAGAGAATGCCAAGAGTGCAAAGCTGTCATCAAGGCAAAGGGCGGCTACTTTGAAGAATCTAAATTCTAAAATATATTTGGGTACCACATGATTCCATGTGTTATTTAATAGTTTTGATGTCTTCACTATTATTCTACAAATAGTAAAAATAAAGAAAAACCCTTGAATGAGTAGGTGTGTCCAAACTTCTGACTGGTACTGTATATATAAAGACAGAGAAGCTTAGGGCTAACCCCAGAGAGATAGAGATATGTTGGTGGCATGTTATGACCCCGACATGCATTTTTTTCATGTCTGATGGCTACTGTGTCTGCTATACAGATATATACTGAAATAAAATATAAATGCAACAATTTCAACGATTTTACTGAGTTACAGTTCATATAAGGAAATCAGTCAATTGAAATAAATTCATTAGGCCCTAATCTATGGATTTCACATGACTGGGCAGGGGGGGCCTGGGAGAGCATGGCACACCCACTTGGGAGCCAGACCCAGCCAATCAGAATGACTTTTCCCCCACAAATGGGCTTTATTACAGACAAAAATACTCATCAGCTGTCTGGGTGGCTGGTCTCAGACTATCCCGCAGGTGAAGAAGTCGGATGTGGAGGTCCTGGGCTGGCATGGTTACACGTGATCTGCAATTGTGAAGCCGGTTGGACGTACTGCCAAATTCTCTAAAACAACTTATCGTAGAGACATTTTAGTGGCCTTTTGTTGGCCCCAGCACAAGGTACACCTGTGTAATGATCAAGCTTTTTAATCAGCTTCTTGATATGCCACACCTGTCAGGTGGATAGATTATCTTGGCAAAGGAGAAATGCTCACTAACAGGGATATAAACAAATTTGTGCACACAATTGGACATACATAATGAGGGTAATTCATGAATTGTATTGTTGGTTATTTTAACCAATGCATTGAATCAATAATTTTTTACCCAATGCAATGGGTTATCTAATCAACCAACATGTGGGTTAACTCTAACCCAATAGCTGGTTTCATAATAACCCATCTATATTCTTATTTGTATTTATTTTCTCCCTATTTTAATACTATTGTCATTAATTTAAGCAACAATACAATATTTAGATACTGAATGATGAAAGTAATGGATAATACAATGCATTGACAAGCATAAATCATTTTTATTTCCTGCTAATAAAAGGTTTTCATACCATGTCAATGTGATTATTAATATTTAATAGTTGTATTTAATAGCTTTACACTTTAAACCCCTACCCATCAATACCCCACTCCCATTCCTTAACACATGGGATGTAAAATAAAAAAGTTAGAAAAAGACAAATACACTACATTTCAAAAGGTCCAGCAAGCAGTGTTTCCCCTATATTAATTTAGCATTGGCGCATCGCTGTTGCTAAATTGTTGCCCTCACTGCAAAAAAACAACTGTCAACTGGGTGGGACTTCCTATGGGTTAAGGAAGGATCACATAATTCCATCCAGTTCATCGGGAGTGCTCAGACAATGAATTATACTTGTGAGCAAACATTCCATAACTGCAGGTGGCAGTAAATTGTCAACCTTGTCTTTATACCCGTTCAAACAACACACTTCAGGTGGCAGTGTGCACCCTTTCAGTTTGTTTACCAACTCATAGAAGTAGTAGGTGAAGACAAATGTACTACTTCAAAATGGAGATGGCCTCAATGGCACTGCCCATTCTCTCACAGACACCATAATGGGACCGATGCAATGTTGCGTCCTCTAAATATCGCTATGAGATAACACTATTGATAGATTTATGTAATAATTGTTAGCAAAGATGCAGTAACGTTACACTAGTTAAATTATATTTGGGTTTAATATAGAATTATCTGGTGATGTAATTGAGATCAAGAGATAATTAATGAAACTGAACATAATAAAATGTTCATGCATTTTGGAGTAGAATGTCCCCACCTTCTCACAGTCATTCAACAAAAATGTAATCTCCCGGGGGGCATGGCCCCGTACCCCCCTGTGAAGACCACAGCTTGTATACTTACATGTTGTATTATTAATATTATTATTATTGGGGCAGCAGGGTAGCCTAGTGGTTAAAGCATTGGACTAGTAACCGGAAGGTTGCAAGTTCAAATTCCCGAGCTGACAAGGTATAAATCTGTCGTTCTGCCCCTGAACAGGCAAGTCAGTTAAGAACAAACATGGTTAACTAACCCACTGTTCCTAGGCTGCCATTGAAAATAAGAGTTTGTTCTTAACTGACTTGCCTGTTCAGGGGCAGAATGACAGATTTGTACCTTGTCAGCTTAACTAACCCACTGTTCCTAGGCCATCATTGAAAATAAGAGTTTGTTCTTAACTGACTTGCCTAGTTAAATAAAGGTCAAAATAAAAAAATGAGGGGTGAATCATTTCCCCATCCATTCTGTATGACCATGGAGGCAGGATGGCAGGTACCACCTTCAGGGCCACATCACAAAACAGGTCCCAAATTATTGATGTGATCAAAAAAACATATTGGATCAGGGCATTGGTATGTCAATTTCCATAAAGAACAAGAAAAGTATGATGTCGAAAAGCATAATTATTATTGGCCTAGTATATTTTTCATAGTATTACCATTAGAAGGTTTTCAGCATCCTTTGCCAGGTCACTTGCCCTTCTCTCCCCCTATGGAAGACAACAACAAGTCCGATGAAACGCCAACACAGGTCAACCCTGCATTTGATGAAACACAATATACAGTTGAAGTCAGAAGTTAACACACACCTTAGCCAAGTACATTTAAACTCAGTTTCAAAATTCCTGACATTTAATCCTAGTAAAAATTCCCTGTCTTAGGTCAGTTAGGATCACCACTTTGTTTTAAGAATGTGAAATGTCAGAATAATAGTAGAGAGAATGATTTATTTCAGCTTTCATTTCTTTCATCACATTCCCAGTGGGTCAGAAGTTTACATACACTCAATTAGTATTTGGTAGCATTGCCTTTAAATTGTTTAACATGGGTCAAAAGTTTTGGGTAGCCTTCCACAAGCTTCCCACGATAAGTTGGGTGAATTTTGGCCCATTCCTCCTGACAGAGCTGATGTAACTGAGTCAGGTTTCTAGGCCTCCTTGCTCACACACGCGTTTTCAGTTCTGCCCACAAATTGTCTATAACATTGAGGTCAGGGCTTTGTGAGGGCCACTCCAGTACCTTGACTTTGTTGTCCCTAAGCCATCTTGCCACAACTTTGGAGGTATGCTTGGTGTTATTGTCCATTTCGAAGACCCATTTGCGACCAAGCTTTAACTTCCTGACTGATGTCTTGAGATGTTGCTTCAATATATCCACATAATTTTCCTACCTCATGATGCCATCTATTTTGTGAAGTGCACGAGTCCCTCCTGCAGCAAAGCACCCCCACAACATGATGCTGCCACCCCCGTGCTTCACGGTTGGGATGGGGTTCTTCGGCTTGCAAGCCTTCCCCTTTTTCCTCCAAACATAACGATGGTCATTATGGCCAAACAGTTCTATTTTCTTTTCATCAGACCAGAGGACATTTCTCCAAAAAGTATGATCTTTGTCCCCATGTGCAGTTGCAAACCGTAGTCTGTCTTTTTTATGGCGGTTTTGGAGCAGTAGCTTCTTCCTTGCTGATCGGCCTTTCAGGTTTTGTCGATATAGGACTAGTTTTACTGTGGATATAGAGACTTTTGTACCTGTTTCCTCCAGCATCTTCACAAGGTCCTTTACTGTTGTTCTAGGATTGATTTGCACTTTTCGCACCAAAGTATGTTCATCTCTAGGAGACAGAATGCGTCTCCTTCCTAAGCAGTATGATGGCTGCGTGGTCCCATGGAGTTATTACTTGCGTACTATTGTTTGTAGAGATGAACATGGTACATTCAGGCATTTGGAAATTGCTCCGAAGGATGAATCAGACTTGTGATACCATTTTTCTACCATTTTTTTCTGAGGTCTTGGCTGATTTCTTTTGATTTTCCCATTATGTCAAGCAAAGAGTCACTGAGTTTGAAGGCAAAGACTTGAAATACATCCACAGGCATCCACAGGCACACCTCCAATTGACTTCAATTATGTCAATTAGCCATGACATACAGTGGGGCAAAAAAGTATTTAGTCAGCCACCAATTGTGCAAGTTCTCCCACTTAAAAAGATGAGAGGCCTGTAATTTTCATCGTAGGTACACTTCAACTATGACAGACAAAATGAGAAAAAAAATCCAGAAAATCACATTGTAGGATCTTTTATGAATTTATTTTCAAATTATGGTGGAAAATAAGTATTTGGTCACCTACAAACAAGCAAGATTTCTGGCTCTCACAGACCTGTAACTTCTTCTTTAAGAGGCTCCTCTGTCCTCCACTCGTTACCTGTATTAATGGCACCTGTTTGAACTTGTTATCAGAATAAAAGACACCTGTCCACAACCTCAAACAGTCCCACTGTAATTTTCTGGAACAAGCTGTTTAAAGGCACAGTCAACTAATGTAAACTTCTGACCCACTGGAATTCTGATCCAGTGATTTATAAGTTAAATAATCTGTGAAATTACATGTGTCATGCGCAAATTAGATGTCCTAACCCAATTGCCAAAACTATAGTTTGTTAGCAAGAATTTTGTGGAGTGGTTGAAAAACTAGTTTTAATGACTCCAACCTAAGTGCATGTAAACTTCCGAATTCAACTGTATATATTTATTTGAAACAATGTCTGAAACTGAAGAAATACAGTGCCTTCACAAAGTATTCATACCACTTGACATATTCCACATTTTGTTGTGGTACTGCCTGAATTCAAAATCGATTAAAAAAAGTTCACACTCATCTACACACGATACCCTTTAATGACAAAGTGAAAACATAATATTATAAAAAAAAATTAATGAATATGAAATATAGAAATAAATAATTTACACAAGTATTCACACCCCTGCGTCAATACATGTTAGAATCACCTTTTGTAGAGATTACAGCTGTGAGTCTTTCTGAGTAATTCTCTAAGAGCTTTGCGCACCTGGATTGTACAATATTTTGTCATTATTCTTTTCAAAATTCTTCAGGCTCTGTCTAAATGGTTGTTGATCATTGATAGACTACCATTTTCAAATCTTGCCATAGATTTTCAAGCGGATTTAAGTCAAATATGTAACTCGGCCACTCTGAGCATTCACTGTCTTCTTGGTAAGCAACTCCATTGTAGATGTTTGCCTTTTTTTAGGGGATTGTCTTGCTGAAAGGTGAATTCATCTCCCAATGTCTGTTGGGAACAGACTGAATCAGGATTCTGAACTCTAGGATTTTGCCTGTGCTTAGCTCCATTCCGTAAATGTTTTATCCTGGAAAACTCCCCATTCATTAACAAGTACAAGCATACCCATAACATGATACAGCCACCATGTTGTATTGGATTTGCCTCAAACATGTATTTAACCTTTATTTAACTAGGCAAGTCAGTTAACCTCTCTAGGTTAATACAGAAATACTAATTATAAAAATTCAGAAAAGATACAACTATTTTACATAGGTTTAAAGATTAACTTATTGTGAATCAAACCACGGTGTCAGATTTCAAAAATGCTTTACGGCGAAAGCATACCTTACGATTATTTGAGAACATCGCCCAGTAGACAAATCATTACAAACAATAACCAGCCAAGTAGAAGAGTTACACAAGTCAGAAACAGAGATACAAATTAATCACTTACCTTTGATGATCTTCATATGGTTGCACTCAGAAAACATTAATTTATACAATAAATGTTCATTTTGTTCGATAAAGTCTCTTCATATCCAAAAACCTGCGTTTTGTTCCCGCGTTTTCTTCAGTAATCCACAGGCTCAAACGCAGTCACAACAGGCAGACAAAAAAATCCTAATTGTATCCGTAAAGTTCATAGAAACATGTCAAACGATGTTTATATTCAATCCTCAGGTTGTTTTCAGCCTAAATAATCGATAATATTTCAACCAGACAATACCGTCGTCAGTATAAAAGGTAAACAAGAAAGGCACTCTCTCGGTCGCGTGCATGAATAAGCTCTGTGACATGGCAGGGTCCACTCATTCAGACTTACTCCCTCATTTTTCAGTGGAAGACATAGGAACTGCAATTTGAGTCCTAACTCAATGGACACTGTAATGGCATTGAATAGAAAACTACAACAACAACAAAAAATCCTACTTCCTGAATGGATATTTTCTCAGGTTTTCTCCTGCCAAATCAGTTCTGTTATACTCACAGACACTATTTTAACGGTTCTGGAAAGAGAGTGTTTTCTATCCAAATCTACCAATTATATGCATATCCTATCTTCTGGGCCTGAGTAGTAGGCAGTTTAATTTGGGCACGCTTTTCATCCAAAATTCCAAATGCTGGCCCCTACCCTAGAGAAGTTAAGAACAAATTCTTATTTACATTGACGGCCTTGTGTTCAGGACAATTTTCTTTTCAGTATTACTTTAGTGCCTTGTTGGAAACAGGATGCATGTTTTGGAATATTTGTATCATGTACAGGCATCCTTCTTTTCACTCTATCAATTAACTGAGTTAAGAAGGACACCTGTATCTTTGTAGTGATAACTTCACCATGCTCAAAGGGATATTCAATGTCTGCTTTTTTAAATTTTTGCCCTTCTTTGCGAGGCATTGGAAAACCTCCCTAGTCAGGGTTTAATCTGTGTTTGAAATTCACTGCTCGACTGAGGGACCTTACAGATAATTATATGTTTGGGGTACAGAGATGATGTAGTCATTCAAAAATAATTTATCAAAATCATTATTGCACACAGAGTGAGTCAATGCAATTCATGTGACTTGTTAAGCACATTTCTACTCCTGAACTGATTTAGACATGCCATAGCAAATGGGTTCATTCATTTGTAAAACTTTCGTAAAACATAATTCCACTTTGACACTATGGGGTATTGTGTGTAGGCCAGTGACAAAAAATATAAATTGAATCTATTTTAAATTCAGGCTGTAACACAACAAAATGTGGTAAACGTCAGGGGTGTGAATACCTTCTTTTAACATTAGCCTAAGAAGAAGATGACAAAGGTTAAGACAAGATGATTTTAATATTGCATAACTCTTTGAAACAATGGGACCAGCTATGCTAGTTTGCAACGGCGCTGGTCATAGCAACAGTGCTGGTAGTTAGCAACGGCACAAGTAGTTAGCAACGGCACTAGTAGTTAGCAACGCCGCTGGTCTCATAAATTTGTTTATTTTTCGAAAAGCTTCCATATGGAATCATAACCTTTGTTATCTTCAACCTAGACGTTAGCTAGCTTATGCTAGAAGCTAGCTAGCTAGCTAGTTAGCAATTGCTGTAAAGTCACCAGAATTATTTGAAATAACGATTGAGGTATGTTATCTAGCTAAACAATTAGCTAATTTAAATAACTATAAATAAAGGTTACCTTACCCGTTTGTTTCTGTCCAGTGGCACAATAAGTGGCAATGAGTTTTGCAGAGAGTTGCCGTCCCCCGGTATCCGACTGTTGGGGTTTGATTACAAATGCCTGTCATGAGATTAATTTACTTGTACCCAACCTGTTGAGTTACTGCTAAAACAACCCAACAAGCAGGAAATAACCCCAAAAAATGACCCAACATCAGCAACCATTCTATCGGATTGTGGAAATAATATGTTTTTTGCTGTGTACGCCTATTGCCCTATTGTGCCTCAATGAAAGGGCCAGGTTGTCATGCGTTTCAAATTATGAAATATACTGCATCTCTAAAATGACCCTTATCTATCTTACATCAGTACTCTTGAGTGATGTCAAAAACTTAAACATAGGTCTACAGTGCCTTCGGAAAGTATTCAGACCCCTGGACTTTTTCCACATTTTGTTACATTACAGCCGTATCCTAAAATTGATTAAAACAACATTTTTCATCAACAATCTACACACAATACAATTTTTAAAAAACAGATACCTTATTTACATAAGTATTCAGACCCTTTGCTATGAACTTGAAATAGAGCTCAGGTACAACCTATTTGCATTGATCATCCTTGAGATGTTTCTACAACTTCATTGTAGTCCACCTGTGGTAAATTCAATTGATTGGACATGATTTGGAAAAGCACACACCTGTCTATATAAAGGTCCCACAGTTGACAGTGCATGTAAGAGCAAACATCATGCCATGAGGTCGAAGGAATTGTTCGTAGAGATACGAAACAGGATTGTGTCGAGGCACAAATCTGGGGAAGGGTACCAAAACATTTCTGCAGTATTGAAGGTCATGAAGAACACAGTGGCCTCCATCATTCTTAAATGGAAGAAGTTGGGAACCACCAAGACTCTTCCCAGAGCTGGCCGCCCGGCCAAACTGAGCAATCGGGGGAGAAGGGCCTTGGTCAGGGGGGTGACAGAGAACCCGATGGTTACTCTGACAGAGCTCTAGAGTTCCTCTGTGGAGATTGGAAAATCTTCCAAAAGGACAACCATCTCTGCAGCACTCCACCAATCAGGCCTTTATGGTAGAGTGGCCAGATGGAAGCCACTCATCAGTAAAAGGCGCATGATAGCCTGCTTGGAGTTTGCCAAAATGCACCTAAAGACTCTCAGACCATGAGAAACAATATTCTCTGGTCTGATGAAACCAAGATTAACTCTTTCGCCTGATTGCCAAGCATCACGTCAGACTTGGGCAAAGGTTCACCTTCAAAAAGGACAGCACCCCTAAGCACACAGCCAAGACAACGCAATAGTGGCTCCAGGGCTGTCCTTGAGTGGCCTAGCCAGAGCCCGGACTTGAACCCGATCGGACATCTCTGAAGAGACCTGAAAATAGCTGTGCAGCGACGCTCCCCATCCAACCTGACAGAGCTTGAGAGGATCTGCAGAGAGGAATGGGAGAAACTCCCCAAATACAGGTGCGCCAAGCTTGTAGTGTCATACCCAAGAAGACTCGAGGCTGTAGTGCTGCCAAAGGTGCTTCAACAAAGTACTGAGTAAAGGGTCTTAATACTTATGTAAATGTGATATTTTCCGGGTTTTTTTATGTATAAATTTGCAAACATTTCTAAAAACCTGTTTTTGCTTTGTCATTGTGGAGTATTGTGTGTAGATCGATGAGGGGGGAAAAACTATTAAATACATTTTAGAATAATGCTGGAACGTAACAAAATGTTGAAAAAGACAAGGGGTCTGAATACCTTCCGAACGCATTGTATATCTAATGCATAGTTTTCATTGGCTCCACACATTAATGATACAACTGGGAAAGTTAGATGAGATGTAAAGAAAGGTACAGACGTGCAGGTAGAGTTCACCATTTCTATTTGGAATTTGCCCTGAGGTTTCAGTCATGAAGCAGTATAAATACATTTGAACCATTCATCCTCAGAAATTGATTTTAATCCGAATGTTTTAACAGATAAAACTGTCTGCACAGTGATAAGAAGATGAAGAAATGAATTACCATGCAAGAGGGGTCAAGGACGGGTTTATGGCCTATATGCTGTCCTGTGACTATATGAATGAGTTTGAGCAGGAAGAGAGGTGGAGGAGTTGGGAGGACAGCGAAGGTCAATTTGAGAGAGCCCAGTTAAAATAACCATACAGAAAACAGTACCAAGTGATGTAGGGGAGACAGATGTGGGGTGCGAGGTAGAGAATTACTGATAATCGTCCGAGCCAATATATCGGGCCATGTTGGCCTTTTCTAGTCTATCAGCCCTGCTGCTATGCCAGCCGCCACTCACTCCACGAGCACTGTACAATGCAGAGGAATATCTAGCTGGGAAAATCAGCAGCAAGCTAGCTCATTCTCTAACAGAAAGGTGCAGTATTAAGAAATTGATAAATTGACACGGTGACAAAAATCTAACTCCTGTTGAAAATATTAGTTTAGTTAATTCACTAATAATAAGGCTTGTGTCAACGTGCCTGGACATGCATGCAATAAGCAAGCTAGCTAAGCATGTAGCTATGTGACCTGTTAGAAAGATTATGATAAGTAATCCTTTCATCTGTGGTGTTAGCTATCTAGCTGTATTATCTACTATGCTAGCTAGCTGGCTAGATAAACGTGGTGCTAAAATATCAGATATGAGCTAACAGCTGGTTATCATTTTGAACATGCAACGTTTTTGGCAACGAGCCATCTGACTTGGGGTGCAACGTTAGCTATTTACTGGTGTGCTAGTGTGCAGCCGCAATTGTACCCGTCAATTGACAATTGATAGTCGGATTAGATGATTGTCGTAATAGAGAAAGAAGGAATTGTTTTAAACTGCCTAAATAAAGGTTGGCAATAGGTTTAGCTACCTAAGAATCTACCTGCATGTTTATGGTCCAAGAAAGCTGTAGATCAGTGCACGTGTGTGCATTCTCACCTCTCAAACTACGGGCAGATTTGAGTCATTTAAAAAGAACATGCAACATTGTTTCATCTTTTTGCCTGCCCTCGCTCTCCTTGTTAAATATTATGCAAATGTATGGCTTGGTAGCAAATGTCGTCGCCATTGAGCTAGTTCTCATAGTAGCAGTAAACAGCACCAAGTGATATAAGCAATGAAGAGAGATATGAAGGGAATGGAGTTACAGCCTTGTTCTATCCAATCGTAGCAGTAGGATCAAGTTAACACCTGTTTCTTAACAGATAGCTGAACGAGCCAATTGAGTTGTTTCAATTTTTGTCCTGACAGCTGAGTTGTTTAGAGATGCGTCCTGACAGTTGAAAAAAAAACTTTTCCCAGATCACGGAAAATGCATCCGTGATCACAAATCATGACCTTAAGTTGGACCCATTTGTATGGGTCAGCAGTGCCTACAGTATATGATGTCCTTCCATACATGCGTGACATGCTGGAGTGACACATTGGGGCGGCAGGTAGCCTGGCGGGTAGGAGCGTTGGGCCAATAACCAAAAGGTTGCTGGATTGAATCCCCAAGCTGACAAGGTAAAAATATGTTGTTCTGCCCCTGAGCAAGGAAGTTAACCCACTGTTCCCCGGGCGTGTCGATTAAGGCAGCCCCCACCACACCTCTCTGGTTCAGAGGGGAAGACACATTTCAGTTGAATGCATTCAGTTGTACATCTGACTAGGTATCCCCCTTTCCCTTCTATGAAAATGTTGTTGATCAGTAAGCTAACATCAGTCCCAAATGGAAGGCATAATTTAACAGATGTTATTGCAGGTGTAGCGAAATACTTGTGTTCCTAGCTCCAACAGATTGTTAATCATCTAGCACAATAGACTCCACTGATCAGCCAAAACAATCTCAATAACTCAATGCATGCACACACTTCTAATGAATATGCTTTCACCTGTATTGTGAATAGACCTAGGCCATCTTAATTTACAAAGTTTATCAATAGATCTACCATTCAAATAAAAGTATTAACATTATGTTGTAATGTAATTAGATTGTTTTTACCAAAGTCAAATGTATTGTTTGATTTAAATTTGAAAAATTCACATTTATTGACATTGAATATTGGCCTAAAATAACGGTAATCGACCTCCTTGACCCCCAAAAATCATTATTGGCATCGGCACAAAAAACTCTGTATCGGTCTTTCTCTAGTGTGAGGTGGGGAAATGGTTGCCTGGCTACCCAAACTCCTTGCTTTGGCCAAAGAAACACATTCTAACCATTCTGATTGGTCCCAGAAACCGATGGGTTGGGCTAGAGCCAGAACACACATGGATAAAGCGGCGTTTTGAAAATGTGTCATTGGCTTTGAACTACAGAATGGCGCTGAAAGGGATGGCCACCATTTTATGGGCTCCTGACCAATCGTGCTATTTTGTGTGTTTTTTTGTGCTGATCTTACCGTTTCATATGATTGAAAATAGCTTCTGGACATCAAAACAGTGATTACTAACCTAGTTTTGGATGAGGAATGCAATTTCATTGAATCAGAGGTAAAGGACATGATGCTCATCCCAGACCAGGCCCAAATTCCTGTCACTCTGAGGAGGAGGGGCCGCTATAGGGGCCAGCTTGCGGGATACCTAACAAGAATGCAACGGTGAATGGATAAGTCACCCTTACCCTCCATTCTATTGGTGAACGCGCAATTACTGGAAAATAAACAGGATGAGCTCCGTTCAAGACTATCATATCAAAGGGATCTGAATAACTGTAATATCCTATGTTTCACAAGGACATGGAAAACATAAATCTAGCTGGTTTTTTTGTACATCGGCAGATCAGAACAGCTGCGTCTGGTAAGGTGAGGGGAGGGGGTGTGTGTTGTCAACAACAGTTGGTGCGCAATCTCTAATTTAAAGTCTTGAGGTTCTGCTTGCCTGAGTTAGAATACCTCTCATTATAAACAGTAGACCACATTATTTACCAAGAGAGTTTTAATTTATATTTTTCGTAGTGGTCTATTTACCACCACAGACCAATGCTGGCCCTAAGACCGCACTCAACGAGCTGTATGAGGCCATAAGCAAATAAGAAAATGCTCAGCCAGATTAGAAGCTCCCTAATGGCCCAGGGATTTTAATGCAGGAAAACTGAAGTTTCTACCAGCATGTCTCCTGTGCAACTAGAGGCGAAAAAAAACTCTAGATCACCTCTACTCTACACACAGAGACGCATGCAAAGCCCTCCCTTGCCCTCCATTTGGCAAATCTGACCATAAATACATCCTCTTAATTACTGCTTACAAACAAATACTCAAACTGGAAGTACCAGTGATGTGCTCAATACCGAAGTGATCCGCTGAAGTGGACTCTAAACTACAGGACTGTTTTGCTAGCACAGATTGGAATATGTTCCGGGATTCATCCGATGGCATTGAGGAGTTTACCACATCAGTCAACGGCTTCATTGACAACATAGTCCCCACAGTGACGGTACCCAAACCAAAAGCCATGGATTACAGGCAACATCCAAACTGAGCTAAAGGCTGGAGATGCCGCTTTCAAGGAGCGGGACAGAAATCCGAAAACATACAAGAGATTCTGCTACGTCCTCCAATGAACCATCAAACAGGCAAAGTGTCAATACAGGACTAGGATCAAATCCTACTACACCGGCTCTGACGCTCGTCGGATGTGGCAAGACCTGCAAACTATTACGGATTACAAAGGCAAACCCAGCCGAGAGCTGCCCAGTGACGCATGCCTACCAGATGAGCTAAATGCCTTCTATGCTTGCTTCGAGGCATGCAACACTGAGCCATGCATGAGAGCACCAGCTGTTCTGGATGACTATGTGACCACGCTCTTCGTAGCCGATATGAGTAAGACCTTTAAACAGGTTAACATTCACAAGGCCGAAGGGCCAGACGGGTTAAAAGTACTTGCGCTGACAAGCTGGCAAGTGTCTTCACTGACATTTTCAACCTCTCCTTGACCCTAATACCCATATGTTTCAAGCAGACCACCATAGTCGATGCGCCCAAGAGCGCCGAGGTAACCTGTCTAAATGACTATCGTCCGTAGCAATTGAATCTGTAGCCATAAAATGCTTTGAAAGGCTGGTCATGGCTCACATCAACACCTTCATCCCAGACACCCTGGACCCACTCCAATTTGCATACCGCCCCAACAGATCCACAATCTCTATTGCACTCCACACTGCCTTTTCCCATCTGGACAAAAGTAAAAATCTACGTAAGAATGCTGTTCATTCGCTACAGCTCAGCATTCAACACCATTGTGCCCTCCAAGCTCATTACTAAGATAAGGACCCTGGGATTAAACACCTCGCTCTGCAGTTGGATGATGGACTTTCTGATGGGTCACCCCCAGGTGGTGAGAGTAGGCAAAAACACACGGAGGGCCTAGCACGCTCCTATTCACATCGACGGGGCTGTAGTGGAGACAGTCGAGAGCTTCAAGTTCCTCTGTGTCCACATCACTAAGGACCTATCAGGGTCCAAACACACCAACATGTCCAAACACAGAGGGCACGACAACGCCTCTTCCCCCTCAGGAGGCTGAAAAGATTTGGCATGGGCCCTCAGATACTCAAAAAGTTATGCAGATGCACAATTGAAAGCATCTTGACTGGCTGCATCACCGCTTGCTATGGCAACTACTCGGCATCCGACTGCAAGGCGCTACAGAGGGTCCTGCATACAGCCTATTGCATCACTGGGTCCGTTTTCCCAGTCATCCAGGACCTTTATACCAGGCGGTGTCCAGGGAAGGCCCTAAATATTGTCAAATATACCGCACGGCAAGCAGTACCGGAGCCCCAAGTCTGGGACCAAAAAGCTCCTGAACAGCTTCTATCGCAAAGCCATACGACTCCTGAGCAGTTAAACAAATGGCTACTCAGACTTTCTGCTTTTTACCCCTACCTACATGTACATAGTACTTCAATCAATCAATCACCAAACCAACATGTACATACTGTATTACCTCAATCAATCACCCTAACTACCTCGTACCCCAGTACACTGACTTGGTCCCGGTACTCCTTGTATATAGCCTCGGTATTGTTATTTTATTGTCACCACAAACGACTTCAACGATGGCAGTCTCAGACTTGAGTATGTAGCGATCATAGAGCAGCAGAATAATTCAGTTTGAGTCGTCAGACAAGGGAAATGATTTCTGAATATCAGTCAATTATGATTGTGATTGGGGAGGGGATTGAAATTGAAGATGTCTGGAATAGGGCAAACGGGGTTGAATTAAGAGCAGTGATGGAGGTCAGTGTTAAGATGTTTGAGGTACACGTTGATTGGAGGCCAGGTTGTCAAGAATGTGTAAACTTTATTTAACTAGGCAAGTCAGTTAAGAACAAATTTTTATTTACAATAACGGCCTAACCGGGGCCAAACCTGGCCAATTGCGCACCGCCCTATGGGACTCCCAATCACAGCCATATGTGATACAGCCTGGATTCAAACCAGGGACTGTAGTGACCCCCCTTGCACTGAGATGCAGTGCCTTAGACTGCTGTGCCACTCAGGAGACAGGGTGAAAGAGAGGCATTGGGGCAATGTGTACTGTCAAGTAGTGTAAGCAGGGTATGTATAACTTGACCTCAAGGGGTGAGAATATAATGTGGTCATATGAATCTTAATTATTTTTGTGAAAATGTAATGTTTCATACTGTTTAGGAAAGTCTGTCCAAATTAATTTCTGCCACAACCAGCAAGGCTATGCCTATTGGCCATACATCAAACCCATAAAGCCTACTGTAATTTCATATGATAATGATGGGTACATAATTAGAGCTGGGAAGATTAACCGAAAATGATCGAAACAGACCAATACCGAACACCTATCGCAGGCATTTTGCTGATATCATTCATTACAACATGTAGCCTATACTAGAGAAATGTGAAGTTAGAATGAAATAGGTTTCCTAATATGGGTGATTGTTAATGGGACAAGTAATTGATGGCTAAAACCATCTAAATAGTAATTGTAGTTTAAAGGATACTTTTTTTAAAGGAGGTGCACATTAATGTTATACACTTATCTTTCTATTTATTGTTATTGCATCTATTGAGGCAATTTATTGCGATATGGGTTGTTGTCTATATCGCCCAGCTCGAGACTCCATAACATAACTACACAGTGAAATTTGAGTATTTTCTCTTCACAGACCAGCCAAGATCTTGGTCCCTCGTGTTAATTCGCTGCTCTAGAACTAATACCTCTCACTCTTTTTTGTTGGCCTGCTTTAGTCCATAAATACAACCATCATCCGTAGGGGTACTTCCATTTATTGGATTATATATTATTGTTATTCGTGCATTCATTCAATATAACTCGGTGTCTTTACGATGAAAATGTCAATTTTCACTTTGTTAATTCGGTAAGCTTTTTCAGTTTAGCGCACCGTTGCGATCCCCCTTTCCCCTTGAGCGGCTGGTGTACTGCGTTGCATGCTGGTACCTGCAGTCCTTACTACTCCCACTGCGTGCTATGTATCGTTTGGGCGTGGATAGCCAAACACTACAAGTCCCAGACTATCAGTCCACCTTCTTGCCCCTCTCTCCCACCAGACCGTAGACCGAGATACTGTACGGACTGTCTTGACGAACACCCCCCCCGACTTTCAGAACCGAAAACCGTCGAGATTAGTGAACAGCAACCGACAAGAACGGAAGACTTGATTCTCGCTGGAGCCGTGATATATACTGTTAATTTATACCCTGGACGAACGGGTTTGTAATTGTTTGTGCCATTTGACATCGTTATCTTGCTTGCTAATTACCTTTCGAATTATTCAGTATCAGGGACGAGAAGACTCGGTTCGGGTCGGACTCTTGCATGTCTTTGAACACAGAAGCGGTTCGGTAAGGGCTGATGAAAGAGTCAAATCAACATTTTGTGTCGCACGGCCGGAGATAAATACAGTAGCCTGTCTAAACATGCTTAGCACTGTGTAATGCAAACCAATACTGGCTTTGCGGAGACTTTGCAGCGCAGGGATCTGAAAATTGTTCGTGGTATTTTGAACATGAGTTACATTTTGTTTTCCTTATTGTGTATGGTGCACGTTACAGTAGCCAACTACAAGTTACGTGTAAATTGTTGCCCTACCCTCCGTTAGTTCTGAAATACTTTTCATAAGAAAATGAGCTTAGGAAATAGTTAAAGTGTAATATATTCCTCATACAATCAATATTAGTCTATGCAATACAGTCCAACGTTATATCATTACATCGTTTCTTCAGTCATGTTATTTATCAGTAAAATACGTCATGGACAGTACCTCGTGGTCTATGGAATGATTAAATAATATAGTCATTGGAGTTTGATATGTTTATTCTGCGATATTTGGCTGTTGATTGATGTTGGCTTCATTATGTGACAGTCGTTAGGCACATAATGTATGTATCATGCAAGTGCGGATGGACGATGTAAGTATTTGATAGGGCAAAGGATATTCTCGTGTCAGTCGTTTCGTTCTAGATATTGGAAATGCTTGCATTGTAGGCTATTGTGCTGGGTGCTATCGCATCATTCTCGCTTCAAAAATCAAGGGTGAATTTGGTTCCATTTTGATCATGTGTAGTCTGTCTTTGACAGTCTGATCACCTGAGAGGCAATAGTGTCGTCCTTGCCGATTATCATACTACAGCTCGCCAGCTCTTTGGGCGAGTGGGATGCCCGGAGTTTTAGCATGAATATGTTGGTTTTATAGAGATTAAACAAATTTCTCAATTAGTTGAAATAGTATATTAAAACGACCCCGCTCGTCGACTGTATTTTCTGCATTTTCAAATGCATAGATTTTGACACTCGGATGCGTCTCTTTTGTGCATGTGTGCTCCAGGCTGCGCAGTCAGTTGACCAGGCGGACAAGTCGTCTCGAGTCAGAGGGAGATCAAGTCATCTCGAGTCAGAGGGAGATTATTTTATTCTTATTTAGACGTAGCCGAAAGACTCTATGGGATAGCCACCTCATTATAGTTGGGACAGCTGTGACTTTGTTTTACCAGCATGGTGTGCAGACTGACAGCATGAGAAATTAAACCCAAAATATATGTTTCTAAAATACGTCCTAGCATTCCAATGGGCTACTCAGTGGAGGAGACGGCGTATCTGCAGCACAAAGACAAACTAGCAATATAAGCAAGTAGCAACATGAGGTTACGCGATAATGAACGCAAAAGCCTCTCATTTTCAGTTATAGACGCTTGCAACTATATTCAGCCCATGTTTAACGATTTCAGCGGAGATATGTCGCCTCGCCTACCTGGGATGTCACTCACGTTTTCCGGTACGGGTATGTTTTGCCAACTACACTGATTTCAACACCCGGTACATTCCTCTGATATTTGCTGGTGGATAGTTATACCGGACCCATTTATAGTCATCACATTTATTGTCGGGTGGGGTGGCTGCCTCACCTTTCCTCATTGGGTGTGTTGACGTGTGTAGTAGGTAGGGTGGGTGTCTGAAAGCTTTTAAAATGTTGCTTTCGGTCAGATATATTCATGAAGTTGACATTCTTTAGGAATAACGTTACTGGAAGATTTAAATTACTGTGCATGCATGTGATGATACCTACAGTGTCTTAGCCTGTCTGCTTAGATGTCACTGCTAATTGTTCTCTTTACTTTGGAATTTGGCTATCATGGTCAAGGGCTCAAAGGGAAACAGAAGCTAGATGTGTATTTTGAGACTTCTTTACTCCCGGTGCTTTGAGATATACCAACTTTAGAATTCATTCTTTGAGTAATAGAGTATCTGTAGTTAAGATTAAGAATGTGTATTACATTATATGGCATCATCCCCAGGTTCTCCTTGCCCCTCAGATTGATCTCTAACGTGAGCTGGAAATGAGCTGAGGGTTAAGGCCGCATGAATGAGTTGGGTAGAGAGGGATTTCAAAATGATGTATCATGAAGGGTGGTGAGGAAACCATTACCCCTTCCCCCACCTGCCTACCATGTTTCTACTTCTCTCCATGGTCTCAGCCAGTCCACTCTGCTGCAGCGTGCATGGCTTGGTCAGCACTGACCACGTCCATCCGTGCAACAGTAAAGGAGAACTGTGAGAGAGATCATAAAATATGGTTTCCAAGTATCAAGCAATATGTGACCATTTGCCTGGGTGAAGAGTGCAAAGCATCAACTCCTATGTTAATATCTTTATGTCCATGCAAATAGGCCTGCCTACCCATAGTTAAATTACAAAGTATGCATATGGAGTAAGTGAAAGTTATTGGCAAATATGCCTTGTACCAATATTGGATGTTTCTTGATAATATGAATATAACATAAAATAAAAAATAATATAAAGTAATATAATGTCAATTTTCTTAACTTAAACAATCAATTTACCTTCTTGGATTTTGTGACTGAGGACAGTGTGGCATCTCACCTCATCAAGCTTCTCTTTCACACAGAAAACTATTGAACAATTTCTCAATAAAAAGCACAAAGAATCACTAAACAGTGATGTCTATCCTAAATGTGCCAACTTAACATGAGTTAATGCTACTGTTAGGAATGTATAGTAGTGTTAGCAAAGGGATGGCTAATTTGTTCCCTAACAAGATAAGGTAACTGATATTTTGCTAACCTCTTCTATGGCAAGACTCATGACCTAAGAATGAGGCATTTGACCAGTTTCGGTGTATTGAGCCAATGACACTGATTAAAAATCAAATCCAAATCAAATGTTATTGGTTGCGAACACATATTTAGTAGATATCGCAGGTGCAACAAAATACTTGTGTTTCTAGCTCCCACAGTGCAGTATACCTAACAATACACACAAGACTCCGGAATACAAATATATATAACCTATATATATGTAACGGATGTGAAACGGCTAGCTTAGTTAGCGGTGCGCGCTAAATAGCGTTTCAATCGGTTACGTCACTTGCTCTGAGACCTTGAAGTAGTAGTTCCCCTTGCTCTGCAAGGGCCGCGGCTTTTGTGGAGCGATGGGTAACGATGCTTCGTGGGTGACTGTTGTTGATGTGTGCAGAAGGTCCCTGGTTCGCGCCCGGGTATGGGCGAGGGGACGGTTTAAAATTATACTGTTACATATACAAATGTATGTGGACACCCCTTCAAATTCGTGGATTTGGCTATTTCAGCCACACCTGCTGTTGACAGGTGTATAAAATCGAGCACACAGCCATGCAATCTCCATAGACAAACATTGTCAGTAGAATGGTCTTACTGAAGAGCTCATTGACTTTCAATGTGGCACCTTCATAGGATGCCTCCTTTCCAACAAGTCAGTTTGTAAAATATCTGTCCTGCTGGAGCTGCCCCTGGTCAACTAAGTGCTGTTATTGTGAAGTGGAAACGTCTAGGAGAAACAATGGCTCAACCACGAAGTGGTGGGCCACACAAGCTCACAGAACGGGACTGCAGAGTGATGAAGAGCGTAACGCGTAAAAATCATCTGTCCTCGGTTGCAACACTCACTACAGAGTTCCAAACTGCCTCTGGAAGCAACGTCAGCACAATAACTGTTCGTCTGGAGCTTCATGAAATGGGTTTCCATGGCCGGGCAGCCACACATAAGTCTAAGTTCACCATACGCAATGCCAAGCGTCGGCTGGAGGGGTGTAAAGCTTGCCTCCATTGGACTCTGATGCAGTGAGTGATGAATCACGCTTTACCATCTGGCAGTCCGACGGAAGAATCTGGATTTGGCGGATGTCTGGAGAACGCTTCCTGCCCTAATTTATAGTGCCAACTGTAAAGTTTGGTGGAGGAGGAATAATGATTTGAGGCTGTTTTTTATGGTTCCGGCCAGGCCCCTTAGTTCCAGTGAAGGGAAATATTAACGCTACAGCATACAATGATATTCTAGACAATTCTGGGCATCCAACTTTGTGGCAACAGTTTGGGGAAGGCCTTTTCCTGTTTTAGCATGACAATGCCCCCGTGCCCAAAGCAAGGTCCATACAGAAATGGTTTGTTGAGATCGGTATGGATGAACTTGACTGGCCTCCACAGAGCCCTGACCTCAACCCCATCAAACACCTTTGGGATTAATTGGAAAGCCGACTGCGAGCCAGGCCTAATTGCCCAACATCATGGGAGGGACCAACTCCATATTAATGCCCATGATTTTGGAATGAGATGTTTGACGAGCAGGTGTCCACAAACATTTGGTCATGTAGTGTATATCCAGTACCAGTCAAAAGTTTGGACACACCTACTCATTCCAGGGTTTTTCTTTATTTTTACTATTTTCTACATTGTATAATATTAGTGTAGGCAGCAAAAATATGAAATAACACATATGGAATCATGTAGTAAAAAAAAAGTGTTAAGCAAATCCAAATATTTGTTAAATTTGAGATTCTTCAAAGTAACCACCCTTTGCCTTGATGACAGCTTTGCACACTCTTGGCATTCTCTTAACCAGCTTCATGAGGTAGTCACCTGGAATGCTTTTCCCACAATCTTGAAGGAGTTTGCACATATGCTGAGCACTTGTTGGCTGCTTTTCCTTCCCTCTGCTGTCCAACTCATCCCAAACCATCTCATTTGGGTAGAGGTCGAGTGATTTGTGGAGGCCAGGTCATTTGATGCAGCACTCAAATAGGCCTTACACAGCCTGGAGGTGTGTTTTGGGTCATTGTCCTGTTGAAAAACAAATGATAGTCTCACTAAGATGGGATGGCGTATCACTGCAGAATGCTGTGGTAGCCATGCTGGTTAAGTGTGCCTTGAATTCTAAATAAATCACTGACTGTGTCACCAGCAAAGCACCATCACACCTCCTCCTCCATGCTTCACGGTGGGAACCACACATGTGGAGATCATCCGTTCATCTACTCTGCGCCTCACAAAGATACAGCGGATGGAACAAAAACTAAAATTTGGACTCATCAGACCAAAGGACAGATTTCCACTGGTCTAATATCCATATGGCTCGTGTTTCTTGACCCAAACAAGTTTCTTCTTCTAGTAGTAGTGGTTTCTTTGCAACAATTCAACCATGAAGGCCTGATTCACGAAGTCCCCTCTGAACAGTTGATGTTGATATGTCTTTTACTTGAACTCAGTGAAGCATTTATTTCGGCTGCAATTGCCGATTTCTGAGGCTGGTAACTCTAATGAACTTGTCCTCTGCAGCAGAGGTAACTCTGGGTCTTCCTTTCCTGTGGTGGTCCTCATGAGACCCAGGCATTTATCATAACGCTTGATGGTTTTTATGACTACACTTGGGGGGAAAAATAAAGTTCTTGACATTTTCCAGATTGACTGACCTTCATGTCTTAAAGTAATGATGGCCTGTCTATTCTCTTTGCTTATTTGAGCAGGTCTTGCCATAATATGGACTTGGTCTTTTACCAAATAGGGCTATCTTCTGTGTACCAACCCTACCTTGTCACAACACAACTTATTGGCTCAAACGCATTAAGAAGGAAAAAAATTCCACAAATTAACTTTTAACAAGGCAAACCTGTTCATTGAAATGCATTCTATGTGACTACCTCAGGAAGCTGGTTGAGAGAATGCCAAGAGTGCAAAGCTGTCATCAAGGCAAAGGGTGGCTACTTTGAAGAAACTAAAATATATTTTGATTTGTTTAACACTTTTTTGGTTACTACATGATTCCATATGTGTTATTTAATAGTTTTGATGATGTCTTCACTATTCTACAATATAGAAAATAGTACAAATAAAGAAAAACCCTTGAATGAGTATGTATGTCCAAACTTTTGACTGATAATGTATGTATGTATGTATGTATGTATGTATGTATGTATGTATGTATGTATGTATGTATGTATGTATGTATGTACAGTTGAAGTCGGAAGTTTACATAAACTTAGGTTGGAATCATTAAAACTCATTTTTCAACCACTCCACAAATGTATTGTTAACAAACTATAGTTTTGGCAAGTCGGTTAGGACATACTTTGTGCATGACAGTTTTTCCAACAATTGTTTACAGACAGATTATTTCACTTATAGTCCACTGTATCACAATTCCAGCGGGTCAGAAGTTTACATACACTAAGTTAACTGTGACTTTAAACAGCTTGGAAAATTCCAGAAAATTATGTGATGGCTTTAGAAGCTTCTGATAGGTTATTTGACATAATTTGAGTCAATTGGAGGTGTACATGTGGATGTATTTCAAGGCCTACCTTCAAACTCGGTGCCTCTTTGCATGACGTCATGGGAAAATCAAAAGAAATCAGCCAAGACCTCAGAAAAACAATTGTAGACCTCCACAAGTCTGGTTCATCATTGAGAGCAATTTCCAAACGCCTGAAGGTACTACATTGATCTGTACAATCAATAGTACGCAAGTATAAACACCATGGGACCATGCAGCCGCCATACCGCTCAGGAAGGAGACGCGTTCTGTCTCCTAAAGATGAACATACTTTGGTGCGAAAAGTGCAAATCAATCCCAGAACAACAGCAAAGGACCTTGTGAAGATGCTGGAGGAAACAGGTACAAAAGTATCTACATCCACAGTAAAACAAGTCCTATATCGACATAACCTGAAAGGCCACTCAGCAAGGAAGAAGCCACTGTTCCAAAACCGCCCAAAAAAGCCAGACTACGGTTTGCAACTGCACATGGGGACAAAGATCGTACTTTTTGGAGAAATGTCCTCTGGTCTGATGAAACAAAAATAGAACTGTTTGGCCATAAGGACCATCGTTATGTTTGGTGGACAAAGGGGGAGACTTAAAAGCCGAAGAACACCATCCCATCCGTGAAGCACAGGGGTGGCATCATCATGTTGTGGGGATGCCTTGCTGCAGGAGGGACTGGTGCACTTCACAAAATAGATGGCATCATGAGGAAGGAAAAATATGTGGATATATTGAAGCAACAGCTCAAGACATCAGTCAGGAAGTTAAAGCTAAAATGGGTCTTCCAAATTGACAATGTCCCAAGCATACTTCCAAAGTTGTGGCAAAATGGCTTAATTAAGGACAACAAAGTCAAGGTATTGGAGAGGCCATCACAAAGCCCTGACTTCAATCCTATAGAACATTTGTGGGCAGAACTGAAAAAGTGTGTGTGAGCAAGGAGGCCTACAAACCCGACACAGTTACACCAGCTCTGTCAGGAGGAATGGGTCAAAATTCACCCAAATTATTGTGGGAAGCTTGTGGAAGGCTACCAGAAACATTTGAACCAAGGTGAACAATTTAAAGGCAATGCTACCGAATACTAATTGAGTGTATGTAAACTTCTGACCCACTGGGAATGTGATGAAAGAAATAAAAGCTGAAATAAATCATTCTCTCTACTATTATTCTGACATTTCACATTCTTAAAATAAAGGGGTGATCCTTAACTGACCTAAAACAGGTAATTTTTACTAGGATTAAATGTCAGGAATTGTGAAAAACTGAGTTTAAATGTATTTGGCTACGGTGTATGTAAACATCTGACTTAAACTGTAAATGGCATCATGAGGGTGGAAAATTATGTGGATAAATTGAAGCAGCATCTCAAGACATCAGTCAGGAAGTTAAAGCTTGGTCACAAATGGATCTTCCAAATGGACAATGACCCCAAGCATACTTCCAAAGTTGTGGCAAAATGGTTTCAGGACAACAAAGTCCAGGTATTGGAGAGGCATTCACAAAGCCCTGACTTCAATCCAATAGAAAATGTGCGTGCAGAACTGAAAAGGCGTGTACGAGCAAGGAGGCCTACAAACCTGAACAGTTACACCAGCTCTGTCAGGAGGAATGGGCCAAAATGCACCCAACTTATTGTGGAAGGCTACCTGAAACGTTTGACCCAAGTTAAACCATTTAAAGGCGATGCTACCAAATACTAATTGAGTGTATGTAAACTTCTGACCCACTGGGAATGTGATGAAAGAAATAAAAGCTGAAATAAATCATTCTCTCTACTATTATTTTGACATTTCACATTCTTAAAATAAAGTGGTGAACTTAACTGACCTAAGACTGATAATTTTTACTAGGATTAAATATCAGAAATTGTGAAAAGCTGAGTTTAAATGTATTTGGCTAAGGTGTATGTAAACCTCTGACTTCAACTGTATGTATGTATGTATGTATGTATGTATGTATGTATGTATGTATGTATGTATGTATGTATGTATGTATGTATGTATGTATGTATGTATGTATGTATGTATGTATGTATGTATGTATGTATGTATGTATGTATGTATGTATGTATGTATGTATGTATGTATGTATGTATGTATGTATGTATGTATGTATGTATGTATGTATGTATGTATGTATGTATGTATGTCATTTTGATTTGATTTATTAGGATTTCCATGAGCCGACACCAATGGCGACAGCTAGTCTTATTGGGGTCCGACATATAGCGAGAAAGACATTACAGACAAAATACTTTACAATTTATATACATTTAAAAATGTTAACATGTAGTGTAATGGTGTGTGTATAGACGGTATATGAATAAGAGTTCAGCAGTAGTTCTATAGAATGAGCCTAAACTACAGTATATACATATATAGTGGATAAAACAGTACGTAAACATGATTAAAAAGTGACCCGTGTTCGAGACTATTTACGTAGGACAGCAGTCTCTAAGGTGGAGTACCGCGTGGTAGCCGGCTGGTAAAAGTAGAAAATAAAAATGCAATGTATGTGCAATTGTCTCTTTTCAGAACGTTTTACAAGATCAAAAAAGGTCAATGCAGTCACAACTTTGTTTCATGTTAAAGAAAAGAACAATCAGATCATCACAGATCATACTAAGTCTTCTATCTGTTTGTTCAACAGCATAGCGTCTTATACAGAGGAAGACCCCATTGCTGCAGACCTGAGGTCAACTACACCTAAAGAATGTTGTGTTAATGAAACACATATGCAGGTAATTTTTGTGCCTGAACACTGACTGAGTGAACTGTCAGCTTCACAGAGGATGCAATGGTGCTTTACCTGGGAGATATTTACATGAGTAGTGAACATGGGCTTAATGTAACTTTCTTGTTATCTAGGTGGATCCCACTCCAATGAATGTAGGGGATGGAGGCACAGTGAGCAGAGAGATCAGTGCTCCGATTAAAGCATCTGCTAGCATGGTGGGAAATCCCCCTCAGACGCTGCCCCCTGAGCTCAGAGGAGATGTGCCCCTCAGTCAGCAAAACAAGACCAGCACAGAAACAGACTGTAAAATGCCAGCCAATGTCTGTTCAGACCCTAGCAACTTCACCCATTGCCCAATGGACCCTACCCCTCAAGAACACAACAATGCTCCAACGTCAGGCCCTCCCCTCATTAGCTCTGACAAGAGAGAAAACAAGAGGTCAGAGGTCCCCAAATCCAAGGCTGATGGTCCTAGGGTCTTTCCCACACATCATTGGCCGTGTGGTACGAATAACAGCTCTGAGGACCCAGTTAACCCGAGCCACAGTGGTGTGACGTCCAATAAGAAACCACATGTTCAGACCCAGTCAGTGATTAGTCTTCCCGCTGGGTTTCAACACTCAACACTGTTTAAACCAGGCCAGCCTGTTACTTTTCTTCCCTCCACTAACTTCTCATCTCCACTCTGCAAAATCACTCTTCCACCCGCATTGGGTCAGATCGCAGCATTGAGAGAAGCCACAGCCAGCCAGTTTCAGAAGGGGAGTCAACCACTAAGCGCAGCTGCTGGTGTTGCGCCACTGCTGCAGACTTATCCATATCACTTCTCAGTGGGTCAATGTCCAGCACCTCAAAAGAAAACACCCAACTCAACACCCAAACTCAAATGTAACTCGACGTCCAGTAGCAAGAGCTCCAAAGCTGGGAGGGAGCATAAATCCACTATCGCCTCAGTCGTGGCCTCTCCCACTATTGCGCTCCCAATACAGCACCCAGCATTAGGCTCTGCCGCACCAACCCGCTTCACGTTGTCTCCCTCCGCTGCCATCTGCTGTGGCCCGACACTGGCCAGCATCACCACTCAGGGCAGGCTGCTGAACTATGTGGAGAAAGACCTTACGCACCGCAGTGCAGACAAGACATCCGTACGCTTTCTAAAACTGAAAGCTCCATCTGCTGCTGATGACCATGCAGTTGCATGCCCGACTGAAGCAAGAGATGTGCCCCTCGACCTGTCCGCCAAGTCGAAGCGTCCAAAAACGGTCAAAGACCCTCCAAACATTGTTGCCACCACAGAGCATCTCCATAACAAAGCACGTCAGAAAGTTGCCCTCCATCCAAAGAGGCCCCATACTGCCACGTATGGCTCTGCCGCGCCATACCCCATCCTACCCAACACCCAGCGAAATGGGGCTCTAAAGCAGGCTAGTAGGCCCCTAACTCATCAGGGTTTGGAACCCAACTCATCCTGGGTCAAAGGTTCCTCTCAAGCCCCCATTAATAACCTCCCAGGAACCTATGTAGGTGTGGCCAGCCCCATACTTGCTTCCACCCTGCGTAGCAAAGATGGGAAGGGATCCTTTGAGGACGAGTTCCAGACTTTCGCTAGACAGGAGACTATCTCTATCATTGACCAAGGGGAACACCTGGTCTCAAGGGGAAAGAAGGCATCATTCATGACTAAGGGCAACCAGCACGTATATGGTATCAAGCACCCTAACAGTACCAGCCCAGCTGTAACACAAAACTGTCCCTCTAAGGGGGCTTTCGCCACAGCTCTGCCCGGCTCTGCCAACTCACACTCTCATCAGAAATCTGGAAGTGTCAAAGCAGCAATCCCATACTCCCTCACTGTCCTCAAGCCGTTATGGCAGCGACCAGCACTTCTTCCTCACCAAGGTGCTTCTGTTCAGAGAAAGGTCATTCAAGGGACTCCCAAGGTCATTCAAGGTCCTCCCAAGGTCAAGGGGGGCACAGGTTCAGATGGTCCCAAATTTCAGGGTACCCATCAAAGCCCGTCCAGAATGGAAGCCGAAAAGTGGGACAGAACCAAGTCCCCCCTGTCCAACCTTGAGTCCATAGTGAAGCAGAAAGCTCTAGAGACCACTGCATTGACTAGCGAGGGATACTGCCATCTAGCACCTGTGGCATCCAGAAAGCCTGAAGTGGTGAGCTCCCACACTGCGGGCCAGGACATATTGTTACATCAGACTGCTGCTTTTGGATGCCCACCTATCAGATCTGTGGAGACCAACGAGACACTTTCCTTTCAAGGGGATTCCACACAAGTTATGAACAAACTTGAGAAAACGAGTGTCTCTGAGTCCAAAGAAAAGAGTACTGAGAAACATATTAAACTGGGGGAGCCGGCAGGTGGCAAAGAGATACAGGTCTCTGCAAACAGCACCAGCCACCCCCGTGCCTTTAGAAGCGGTGGTTCAGCTAACAGAAACAGGATGGACAGCAAATTGGCCCAGGAGTTGGAGGGAGGAACGGTGAAGGAGGAGAATATGGCCCCTACTGGTCTCGCTCCCCGTGCTAAATTGGAGGGGATTGCCCTATCCATCCTCACTGAGCAGTGTGCAGGGGTAGCCGAGGTGGAGAAGACGAATGGAATTAAAGAGGAGTCTCCCACCAAAGCGAAAGCTGCCATCAGCAAACAGAAGAAGCACCCTAGTCCAAGGAAGCCGGCAAAGGAGAAGTCTGCGGCGCCAGTGAAGAAAAAGCACGACCAGGAAGCCACTCCAGTTAAGAAAGAACCAAGTCCCAAAAAGGTAAGTTGCTATTCTGCTGTTGCCCTATTGAGAATTCCATTTAGATGAGTTGCTTTGATTATGTGTTGTTTTCAATGGCATGATTGTCTTTTGTTGGCTGAACAAAGAAAGAAAAACCACTACATTCACACACTTGACTCATCCGCATTTATAACATAATTTTAAAAAATCTGTGAAATATCAACCGCCCGTCAAAACATACCTACCTGTGTTATTGCATTATGATTCAAGTATACTGATTTGAAATACAAAAAAGGCAGTTCAGTGTTTATACAGTCCAGTTGTTTCTCCGTATGCTCTCCATCACCATCCAAGCTTTATGATCGATTACCTGAATGGTCTATTTAGTGCACTCACTTTGTCCCCTGTGTGTTGCCACGGAAGAAACCATGTGTACCTGTACTGGAGCACAGTCTGTCGCTGGTGGAACCATCCCCACACAGGGATGAGGGGGAGAACACTCGCAAGGAGACGAGCAGCCCGACTGATAACAAGCAGGCTGCTCACAACAAACCAGGTAGGTCTGTCTCTTGTGACAGTCTAGAATAGAACTTCACCTACTACACCTCAGCCAAAGATCTAATCAGAAGTCCTTCGTCACGATTCCTCTTGTCCACTTTGTTTTAGAGCGCGGTGAGTGAGTCTGTTTTTGATGTGGGTTCCACAGGTAGCGTGAGCAGTCCTCTCCTCAGTCCCCAGAGATCTGAGACCCCACTCTCCCTCAGCAGCCCTGGCAGACCCAGTAAGGAGCCAGCGTCCTTCGAGAGCTCCACCCCCAGGCTGAGGAGGGGCCGGCGGAGGGCTGATGAGGCTCGGCTGGACGACTGGGGCTTCGCTACTCCCTCTCCTCCACCTCCCTCAACTCCTCCTCCCCCTACATACCCACCCCCCCAGCCACCCCGCCGGCCCAGGGGCAGACCGCGCACCAACCCCCTGCCTGAGAAGGCTGAACAGTGCAAGGCCAGGCCCGTCCCCAGCACTGAGGGAGACACCCCGAAACGCAAGAAACGGAACCGCTGCCGGAACAGGAAGTATCAGAATGGGGAGTATATCACGGAGAAGGACAAGGATGGAGACGGAGAGGGGGAGGAAAGATCTGTCCTCACCAGACAGGGTACTCGATCAGGTACGGTTCACCTGGAAATGAAAAATAAAATAGACAGTGCAGTTGAAGGTTTGTTTGGATGTGGACCTTACACAGTGGGCCTTACACAGTGGGCCTTACACCTTGGGCCTTACACAGTGGGCCTTACACAATGCAAATTTGGGTAGAGTTGAGTGACTGAATATAACTGTAAACAGGATAACTGATTTTGAATACAGTAGCTTCCCCCTATTTCTGCACTATTAATGCACTCTTTATTTTGGATGGCACACTTCAGCAGAGATGGAAGGCATGTTTACTGTGAAGGGGCTAGCCTCATTGTTTGTGCCTCTATAGCTGCCATCCACTACCAAGTGTGAAGATTATACAAGAAGTCTGCCCAAACAAATATTGTGGCTTTATATGAGCCTGTCTGTACACAGCTGGTCATCCTCACCAGCATGAGACCACACCAACATTTACCAACACCCAACATACTGCTTATAAACATTGAGTAAATCTTTTCTGTGTTGTGCTAGATTTGAGGACTGGCATGTACCCACGCCTCAGTGCCACTCTGACCTGTCGTGTCGCCAGCCCAGAGCCTGGTCACAGGAGGCCCTCGTTCACCCGCTCAGGGTCGGTGCGGCGCCCGGAGAGAGAGGCCTGCCCAGAGCCCAGCGACAAGCCCTCTGGGAAGAGGAAGTTCAAGAGCAAGCACTTGAGTGACACAGACGAGCCCAAGAAGGTAGGAAGTTTAGCAGCATCCATCGCAGAGGCCATAGATCTGGATTTTCTGTTTCCTGTCAAACAAATCCTTGTTGTGAGATACAGTGTGCAGTGATGAGCCAAAAAGCTTGGCTCATGGTGCCCCCTTGTGGCACAAATCTGTACTACGTATTTTGTGCTCTGGCAGCTGATTTCCTCCAGCGCAGAATGTGAGGCCGTTCGTCCTTGCTGTCACACTCTGTCACACACGACTTTCTCATTACCCTGTTTTTTTTATGCAGCTCAAGACCAAGCGTTCCAGCTTGGGCAAACGCCCTACCTCTGTGGCAACTGATGATGACAGCCCCAACGCTAAGAAACCAGCAGGCCTCCCGGCCACCCCTAAGGGCCCGACCTCCCCTCCAGCCAGTAAAGGAAGAGGAGGGGCACCAGAGTCTCCTCCTAGCAGACCTGTTCCTCCAGAGGTTCGCCGGCTCATTGTCAACAAGAACGCCGGGGAAACTCTGCTACAAAGAGCCGCCCGATTGGGCTACCAGGTACTGCTCTACTGCACTTTCCCCCTGCCATTACTCAGGTGTGGTGGGCCCTACACCTCATACCAGACCCTAACCCCAAACAGAATTCAGTTTATCAAACATGAATTGACATTACATGTACATTTGAGTCATTTAGCAGACCCTCTTAGCCAAAGTGACTTATAGTTAATGCATTCATCTTAAAATACCTAAGTAGCTAAAGGTTACCTCAATAAGGTAGTTATCAGCAAAGTCATGGCTAGTAGGAAAATACCAGTTCAAGTGTTGTATTTTCTGTAGGATGTGGTGCACTATTGTCTGGAGAAGGATGTGCGGGAGGTCAATCGGCGTGACAACGCAGGTTACACAGCTCTCCACGAGGCCTGCTCTCGAGGCTGGAGCCACATCGTCCAGGTGCTGCTGAAGTACGGCGCCGACGTCAACTGCAGCGCCCAGGACGGAACACGGTGAACTTCTAAGCACTACTGAACAGGCTTAATGAGGATATTGTTTGCCATACACTCCTCAGCTGAAGGGTTATGCCTGCAATAAGTCACTTTCTGGGCTATATCTGTTTGATAAAATATAACATTCAAGCTTGGCTTATATGAGATCCGTTGACGTGTATGTTCGTTGAAGAAGCGAAAAGTAACACATTTGTGCTCTTGTATTTTGTCAGGCCCATCCATGACGCAGTAGCCAGTGATAATCTACCTGTGGTGTGGATGCTGCTGAACCACGGGGCAGACCCCACCCTGGCCACCTACTCTGGGCAGACAGTGGTCAAACTGGCCCAGAGCCCCAGCATGAAGACCTTCCTCAAAGGTACTCTAACCTGTCATCTCCTTAACCTTTGACCCCTGTGACAGACATCACACAATATTGTCACAGATCACTAGCATTGGAGGATTACTCATTTTGTTGATCTTATTGTCATTCATATCAGTGCCTGATGCTGTTTGACATTTCCAGATTTACACCAGAAAACAGACCATTAGATTTTTATTTTACCTTTATTTAACTAGGAAAGTCGGTTAAGAACAAATTCTTATTTAGAATGACGGCCTACACTGGCCAAACCTGGACAACGCTGGGCCAATTGTGTGCCGACCTATGGGACTCCCAATCACGGCCGGTTGTGATACAGCCTGGAATCGAAGCAGGGTCTGTAGCGACGCCCCTACCACTGAGATGCAGTGCCTTAGACCGCTGCGCCGCTCTGGAGCTCACTCAGGAGTCTGTCCTGTTCAGAACGTCACAGGGTAGTGTTTGGTGACCTTTTTTAATCTGACCCTGAATGTTCTTTGTTTCAGAATACTTCACAGACCTGGAGGGGGGAAGTGACCAGGACCCCAGCTTGCCATGGGAATTCTACAGCAGCTCTGTGTTTGGTAAGAAACCTTCGCTTGATTGGTTTCTTTTCCTCACCATTGACCTCTGCATCCACTGTTATCTGTGTTATGACTTGATTAGAATGCATAGTGTATATGTCATGATTAGAATGCATAGTGTGGTTGTTAGGAACAGAACAGTCCACTAGGGGAGCCTTAAGCCCATGGTCAAACAAGAGGCTCTTAGTACTTAGAACGAAGGTGAAGCGAGTTCTCCCGGCCATCCTGAGCTCACGTCACTATTTTTTTTTCAGAGACTGGCCAGGAGGCATGCTGGGACTTCCTGCTCTCGCAGCGGGAGGAGGAGCGAGAGGAGAGAGACTCCGATGGGGACTGTCTCCTGTTTGAATTTTCTTCAGAGCCCCTCTTAACCTGCTTCCATGTCCAAGTGTCGTTAACCCAGGGGTGAGTCAACACCAAAGCAGAAAATCCCCTGACAATGAGTCAACACCAAAGCAGAAAATCACCTGTCAACACAATTCAAATACATAGTCCCAGCTTTTCCACCCATATTCTAGTGCTTTTGTTTCTGCTTGTCATTTTAAACCCAGAAGCACCTTTTGAAATCCTTGCAACCACTCTTCAGATTGTTGGATAGGCTCAGCTAGTTGTAATACAAACCTTATGTTTGTCCCTGACAGCTTTTGCAATTGGTTCCTGTTGACGGATGTTCTGAAGCGGCTGAAGATGTCGTCCCGGATATTCCGGGCGCGGTACCCGCACTTGGAGGTGGTGAGCCTGGCGCGGACAGAGCTGTGGAGGCAGGTGTCGGTCAGCCAGGTGAGCACAGCCTCTGCACAGCCTCAGGGAGAGGAAGAGGAGGAGGAGGACAGGGATGAGGGGGAGGGGCTGGTGGAGCTGGTACGCTGTGTACTGGAGCTACAGGGACTGCTGGGTTCCTCCATTCACATCCTACAGGAGGACGAGGGGGAGGAGGAAGGGGACAGGACGGATACAGCCACTCCCTGCAGCCGGTAGCCCACCCTCCTCTCGCTCTCAGCCCCTCACACATCCAAACTGTTCCTCTACACATCCCCAGTGTCTCAACCTAACCTCCCCGCGAAGAGCAGATCAAAGTAAACCATGTCTGGAGGCGCCGTCGTAACGGTGGTTGTGGCCAAACTCTGGCTACGCCACTGGGAAGAACACGCCTCACTAATGACCTGGGACCTCCACATTGAGGTGAAATGGGGGCCACGGCAGCGCCACCTCGTGGATGGGTGCTCAGTGCTGGAGGGCAGCTTTCAGGTTCCTGTAGGTATATTTCAGAATCCAAGAAAAAAAATCAGAAACCCCCTTTTTTATGATTCTATATGTTTATGTTAATATATGTATATCTTGCCACCAGGGTGAACACATTTGGTTGTAATGTATTTGTGTGGCAAGGGATGGATTATGTTTTAGGATTTTTTTGGGTGTGCGGTTTTGTTCCGTTTGTTCCTTAGGGAAAGCGAATATTTTGGGGTGGGAGATAATCCAAGGCTTTTATCTTGGTGAACTCTTGCGTGCAGCTAAGAGGCTTACAGCCAGGCCAGGCCAGCTAACAGTGGCAGGAAGGCCCTGGGGCCAGATGGTCCCTCCGTTAACCTGGGAGACCCACAGAGAACAGACCACGGACACACACATCTTCCCAGCTAACAGAACCATTGTGATCTAGAATCATGTGGACAACTTTCAGTAAGTGCGAGGAAGTGCCACATGGTATCTGTGGAGTCCAGGGCCCTCTGGTTAACCTTCACTTTGCTGCATAAGACTGACTCCTGGGAGGGATTGGATAGGTATCCTTTTACTGCTCCTTGCTCATCACTCCTCCGTCCTCCTCATTGCGCTACAGACGGACTCCAACGTGCTTTGTGGCGCGTGTGTTTTATTTACACTGTTTGTGCTTAATTTAATGATCATTAATATATTTGGAAAAAAATCTTTGTATGGTTGGTGCTTCATTTGAAATGTACAATTAAGGATTCCTTTATCCTTCCCAAGATTTTTGTTTTTTCCCTTATTGCAAACAGTATTTTAACAAGCAAAAGTACAGTTTTATTGTACTGGTGCTAAGCTAGAATTTGTGTTGACAATCAATGAAGTTTTTGTTTGAAGTTAAAAACCAATAAATTATATTTAATTAAGGTGAAGTGACAGAAATGTAAAGAGAGAGTATAGTTTCATTACCTATGATGGAGAAAGTGGAATACATCTAGTCTGGAGAAGAGGACAATAATGTACTGCTTTGTGTGAGTGCTGTTAAAACAGGTTAACCTTTGATTTGATTCTTTATGAAATCAACCAGAATAAAGCATGATTGTGAAGTATTGTTTGTGGGTATTCATTTCACTCTTCTGAAAGCATACCCATCTAGCACATTTACTTCCTTGGAAGTTGTGGGAATGTACGTTTCTGGTTTCCCATTGGTTCTGGGAACGAAGCCATGCGCTCCCTGACCGGTAAAACTGAATGTTTTTAAAAGTGAAAATTATACCTGTTCTGGGAACGTAATTATTTTTAGGTTGCATCGAGGTTCTGAGAATGTTTTACTATGGTTCCCTGAATGGTTTCCTCTGAGGTTTTATTAACGGTCTGAGAAAAGAAATTATACGTTATTTGGAGGTTTTTTAATAACTTCCTTAACTTGCACTGAATGTTTCAAGTCTTTTTAATAACAATTCTATCTTATTTTGGGTTTACATTTTTTGAACTCTAATCACAGATAGGCATTATGCATGGAAAAACATATTTTTTATTGTAACAGCATCAGTGAGATTCAACCCTATAATCTTTTGTTCACTAACCATGGAATTAGTTCACCGCGCCACCAGGATGGAGCTAGCATGCTACGTTGTTTTTTTCTCCCATACAAAGGTGTTCATTTTATTGTATTTAAACAGACCCCATTTCAAAGGAAACAAGCTCTCATTAAAATCAGGTGTGGCCAATTACTGGGTGCGACCAACACCTGAACACACTTAACAGGATAGAGGGAGTTTTGTTGATACTGAGAACGGAATGTATATGTTTTTAAATAACATTCTTAGAACGTTCTCTGAACATTACTAAAATGTTTTTATGGGAAGCTTTCTTATCATTCTCTGAATAATTTATGAACATGACTTGAAATAGAACCATGAGGACATGTTATGCTGAAGTACTGAAATTCAACACAGAAGAACATCTTTAAGAAACATTCTTGGAACAATTTGAGAACATTACTTTTAAATAGAACCATAAGGAAACCTTTTGGAAACATTATGCTGAAGTACTGAAATTCCCACTGAAAAACGTTGTTTCTTAACGATCTCTGAACTATTTCAGAACATTCCCAATGTCAAACCAGTTGGAGAACGTTCCTAGAACATTACCAAAATTGAAATGAAATGTAACTATGTTTGAACTCTAAGGAAATGTTCTGTTAAAGTAATAAATACCAAGAAAATATGCTGAGAATGTTCCAAAGCCAAGCAACTATCCTGCACCATTCCCAGGAAGTTGTGGGAAGGTTGTATGTGAAATAACCTTAGGACAACCACGCTCTCACCAAACATATGGTTCTCAGAACGTTATGTGCTATCTGGGTGTATTATATTTACAGTCAGTTGCTCTGAGCTCATTTTAAGATAATGCTTACCACAACCTTTATACATTTTAGACCGTATTGTGTAAGTCTAAAGGAAGACCGAGAGATAGGTGTGGTGCGAGGCACACGAATGTTCGCTGGAACTTGGTCGTAATCCTCTGACTGGTGATAAATCGACGTCTTGAAGAGGTGTATGTAACCTACCCAATCTTATCATCAGCCTAATGACCATGATTGCCAATAACCTCAAAAAATGTATAGCCTAAATAGGCCCACTGTAAATTAGAAATTCACTTCTCTGAAATATCATTCAGAACTTGCACTGTCAAGCAAATATCCATCTTCGTATGAAATTCAAACGTACACAGCATGACTCAAACCCCAGCATGGTGCTGTGATAAGGATTTGATGATCTCCACAAAAGAGAACTAGTGACCCAGTCTCGTGTCATAAATCAGTAAAACTGGAGGGGTGCAAAGTGTAGAAGCCTACCTGCGTCAAGTCACGGCCATCTTGCTGTATCACCACTAGTTTTAATTGAACTGGGTTTGGTTTTTGCAATTGAAAATACTTGTATTTTTTTAAACCTTTATTTAACTAAGCAAGTCAGTTAAGAACAAATTCTTATTTACAATGACAGCCAACTGGCGTACAGTGGGTTAACTGCCTTGTTCAGAATGACAGATTTGTACCTTGTCAGCTCGGGGATTAAATCCAGCTACCTTTTAGTTACTGGCCCAACGTTCTAACCACTAGGCAAGTCTATTTATTGCCACCCGCCGCTGCCAATGCTGATGATGATATAATTCTTCGTAACATAATAAATGTGTCATTATAGGATATTTTAGAACACTCTTTGAAAAACTCTCTTGAGTATCCTGTATTTAAATTGTGATGCCCATATACATTTCTATTTTCAAAATAGATTTTCCACCAGATGGCATCGTGTTCATAGAGAAACATGGGGAATTAGTTGCACTTACAAATGATGGAGTAGTTGTGATCAAGCTGTGCGTTGCACAAATATGCCACCTGTGTCAAAGTTGCCAATGCGTGAGACATCTATATAGAACAGGGCTCTCCAACCCTGTTCCTGGAAAGCTACGCTACTGTAGGTTTTCACTCCAACCCCAGTTGTAACTAACCTGATTCAGTTTATCAACCAGCTAATTATTCAAATTACGCATGTTAGATTAGGGTTGGAGCTAAAACCTACAGGACAGTAGCTCTCCAGGAACAGGGTTGGAGAGCCTGTTATAGAATGATCTATCCTGGGGCTGTCCCAGACAGTCCTTGATTAGAGGGGCACAATTACAAAATGCAGTGGAACTAGATTAGAAGTCCAGAGTTGAGTTTGAAGGGTCTATCTATCCTAGACTTTTTTTCCCCCCATTTTCCCTTTTTTCCATCTCCCATTCTGTTACACTAATGACAGAGTTAAACTGATTTAGACCTGTGACACCAGGTGGTTACAGTTAATTAGCAGGTAGAAGAGAAAGCCAGCAGGCTCCGGAACTCGTTGGGTAAGAGTTGAATACTCCTGGGATAGACCATTGAGACAGTGTTTCTATAAATGAAATGTGTGCCTTCACCTGATCTGTCTTGAAGAAAGGATGTATGGACATGTCATGTTTGCATTGTATGCTTGGAAGCTTGCAAGTACCAGGGTGCCAGCGGGGTATATCTAAAGCTGCCTGTTAATATCTCCTTGTCATATGTGTTCCTCTCACTGTCTCCAAGGGTGCTTTTCCAGATGATAGGTGCATCTGACAGCCTGGATGTCATCCTGGTTAGGTTTCCAGGGATGTAATACAGGAAATATTGATATGCAACTAAGCCATGATAGCATATCTCATTAGATAGATTTCTCATGAAGTCATAAAAGGTCTTGGTCACTGAGCAAAAATGACAAGACATGAGTGAAAAGCTTTTTAAAACCTCGGAGTACATGTACAGTACCAGTCAAAAGTTTGGACACACCTACTCATTCCAGGGTTTTTCTTATTTTTTACTATTTTCTACATTGTAAAAGTTACTGCTTATTTGAGCTGTTATTGACATGATATGGACTTGGTCTTTTACCAAATATCATCTGTATAACACCCCTTCCTTTTCACAACACAACTGATTGGCTCAAACGCATTAAGAAGGAAAGAAATTCCAAGGCACGCCTGTCAACTGAAATGCATTCCAGGTGACTACCTCATGAAGCTGGTTGAGAGAATGCCAAGCGTGTGCAAAGCTGTCATCAAGGCAAAGGGTGGCTACTTTGAAGAATCTAAAATATAAAGTATATTTTGATTTGTTTAACACTTTGGTTACTGCATGATTCCATACGTGTCATTTCATAGTTGTGATGTCTTCACTATTATTCTACAATGTAGAAAATAGTCCAAATGAAGAAAAACTATTGAATGAATAGATGTGTCCAACCTTTTGACGGGTACTGTATGTCAACACACAGATTCAGCAGCCAGCATGGCTAAAACATGACACTGACATACCAAAAGAACAAGCCCCTCATTGCGGGGGCCCCCTTTATACATTTATACCTCCAAAGTTACTATAGTTCAGCACTTCTGCAACGCTTCTTCTGTACAGTCTGACAGAGCTAGAGTCAATCAATTCCTTCTTGGTAGCAAGTTCTTTACAGATATTAATGTTCCAAGAGTGAACCCTTAGTTAACATAGCCCCCTAAAACCTACATGACAGTAGCTCTCCAGGAACATGGTTGGAGAGCCCTGTTATAGAATGACAGTGTTTAACTCTGTCATTATTGTAGCAGAATGGGAGATCAAAAAGTATAGGATAGATAGACCCTTCAAACTCAACGTAGGGTAAGAGCTGAATACACGTGGTCTAGGGGTACGTACATGCAATGATGTGTAAAGTGGCTGTTCCACTGGATGTCATAAGGTGAATGCACCAATTTGTAAGTCGCTCTGGATAAGAGCGTCTGCTAAATGACTTAAATGTAAATGTAATGTGAAGATATATTTTCTGTACAATCATACTTGATTTATCTATAATATCCATACTGTGTAAGTGATTATCAAAAATCTGGCAATTGGATGCCAAAGATTGCATACATTTGAATTTTTTATTTTATTTTATTTACTTCACCTTTATTTAACCAGGTAGGCAAGTTGAGAACAAGTTCTCATTTACAATTGCGACCTGGCCAAGATAAAGCAAAGCAGTTCGACAGATACAACGACACCGAGTTGCACATGGAGTAAAACAAACATACAGTCAATAATACAGTATAAACAAGTCTATATACAATGTGAGCAAATTAGGTGAGAAGGGAGGTAAAGGCAAAAAAAGGCCATGGTGGCAAAGTAAATACAATATAGCAAGTAAAACACTGGAATGGTAGTGTTGCAATGGAAGAATGTGCAAAGTAGAAATAAAAATAAAAAAACAAGGGTGGAAGGCTCAGCTGCTGATAGCCCTGTAAATTGAGCGTCATACATGGATCCAGATTTGAGATCCACCCATTCACCGAGCCCCTGGGATCCTGCTGCGTTCATTGGCCATCTGTTGTTTTAGGGCAGTGAATTCTGATTGGTTTTAAACGAGGGCAAGTCTCTACAAGACCTGCTGACTGACAAACAAGGAAAAGAGAAGGAAGAGAGAGCGCAGAAGGCACGCAGTGGTTTTTCATTGTTCCTATATGCAGACCTTATTGACAAAAAAGGGCAGAATGGATAGCTTTAATACAGAAGATGATGTGATATATCAGTCAAGCTTTAGGGGGAGGGGAACAACGGACTGTTACATCAGCGAGATGGCCTCATTTTTACTCCGAATTAAACTGATATTATGAACTGGGTGGTTCGAGCCCTGAATGCTGGTTGGCTGACAGCCACGGTATATGAGACCGTATACCACGGGTATGACAAAACATGTATTTTTACTGCTCTAATTGCATAGGAAACCGGTTTATAATAGCAATAAGTCACCTCTGGGGTTTGTGGTATATTGCCAATATACCATGGCTAAGGGCTGTGTTCAAGCACTCCGCGTTGCGTCGTGTGTATGAACAATCCTTAGTCGTGGTATATTGGCCATATACCACACCTCCTCGGGCCTTATTGCTTAAATATCACACCCTTGTCAAAATAAGACATTACATTAAAATATATAAATTCACTTTCCAGTTCTTTGCAAAACATATTTTAATCATGTTAGGAGTCTTTCCCTGCAGCTGCACCCTGTTGACAATTCTTTCAGGAATATTTGCATGTTCTTCCACAGAAGAGGTAAACCTGTTCTCCCAAATGTTCCTTAGGCTCCCTTCTTGTGGACCTCCTCTACCCCTTCCCTTTTGCCTGCTTTCTCAAGGTTCATGGAGGTTGTCTGTAGTTTTTTTTCGCCAAGCCTTGGGTTATGCAACAGTCTTCTTTGAAACCCACAAAGGGAGGTCCTGTTCGCTTGGCTTGTCTCTAGAACTCAGCCTAGAATACTCCATTTTCACCCGTTTCCTTTTCAAACGACTTACCATATCACTCTGCTGAGGACCAGTCCATGATGCCCAGAATCTTAAATATGCTACAGCGGACACTTACTGTATAGTTCTCTGGTTTTCAGCCATTACTTTTTACTTCACCAGTCATTGTAATTGAGAATATGAATGTGAAAGTCAAAATCTAGCAAATGAGAACATGTGTAGTCGAACATATTCCTTGACTCATGATTTGTAATGAAACTGCTTATTGCCATCTTATTTTGATGTATTACTTGACTAATTGTTCAAATTAGAAATATACTTCCTCTTTTTGCCGTTTCATCTAAGAGTTTGTATGAAGGGGTTGTTTTGAACCTCCGTACAAGTATACGCCACATATTGAATCATAAAAAGCCTCTTAGCTATCGACTACTCCACAGAGTCTTGCAAAGCAATGCACGAGCAGTTCACAGACAGACATGCTGAGCAATGCAAAGAGGACACTGTTGCTCATCATTGCAGGTATTATTAATACTCTGACCTCCAATGCCACTGTAGTTGGTTAATCTGCTGCTATCTTTGACTTAACGGACACATACTCTAAGCTCCTGAGGGATAAATATATCAGGAGACTTCGGAGGGAGAGTAACAGTCTGTCACATATATTTCCACATCAGATTTCACACTGTAATTGACCAGCCTTGGCCAGACTGTTGCATTCAGACAATCAATCAGCACGTATACAGCAGGCTCTTTATAGTCTAGACACCACTTGCAGGTCATGGATCACAGATGCACTTTTGAACTTTATATTTTGATTTTGTTCACGTGTCAATGGAGAAAGTTATTTTCAAATCTCATGTGCATCTTATAGCAGCATATTCCCTAACAGCTAGACTATTAATGCTGGTTTGAATCATTAAAATGACTTGATTGTATTTTATAGAATATAAGGTATTGTATGTGGAGGAGAGAGCTCCCTTGATTTGGGTTATCTTACAAGGGGAAAAGTGAGTCTGCCGTGAGAGTTCAGGTCTTGTCTTGTGGAAGAGCTCATGGTGGAATCGCTGACTTGCACCATGCACACACATAGCCGTTGCCATTGTCTTGTCCTTGTCTTGCAGATTAGATTAATTGAAATTTCCCCGCCAAGGATGGATGCAAGCACTGACCTGTGGAGAACTCAGCCTTTTAATCTGTCTCTGTATCCTCCAAGCTCTGCCATTGAGAACAGGCCTCTTACATGGGGGTTGAAAGGCCAGCGAAACTGATGCTTATCATCTGACAATTACCGTAAGCTGATTCCTAGTAGAAAACAAAGACATTTGTGCTATAGATACAGTGCCTTGCGAAAGTATTCGGCCCCCTTGAACTTTGCGACCTTTGCCACATTTCAGGCTTCAAACATAAAGATATAAAACTGTATTTTTTTGTGAAGAATCAACAACAAGTGGGACACAATCATGAAGTGGAACGACATTTATTGGATATTTCAAACTTTTTTAACAAATCAAAAACTGAAAAATTGGGCGTGCAAAATTATTCAGCCCCCTTAAGTTAATACTTTGTAGCGCCACCTTTTGCTGCGATTACAGCTGTAAGTCGCTTGGTATGTCTCTATCAGTTTTGCACATCGAGAGACTGACATTTTTTCCCATTCCTCCTTGCAAAACAGCTCGAGCTCAGTGAGGTTGGATGGAGAGCATTTGTGAACAGCAGTTTTCAATTCTTTCCACAGATTCTCGATTGGTTTCAGGTCTGGACTTTGACTTGGCCATTCTAACACCTGGATATGTTTATTTTTGAACCATTACATTGTAGGTTTTGCTTGATGTTTTGTTGGAAGACAAATCTCCATCCCAGTCTCAGGTCTTTTGCAGACTCCATCAGGTTTTCTTCCAGAATAGTCCTGTATTTGGCTCCATCCATCTTCCCATCAATTTTAACCATCTTCCCTGTCCCTGCTGAAGAAAAGCAGGCCCAAACCATGATGCTGCCACCACCATGTTTGACAGTGGGGATGGTGTGTTTAGGGTGATGAGCTGTGTTGCTTTTACGCCAAACATAACGTTTTGCATTGTTGCCAAAAAGTTACATTTTGGTTTCATCTGACCAGAGCACCTTCTTCCACATGTTTGGTGTGTCTCGCAGGTGGCTTGTGGCAAACTTTAAACAACACTTTTTATGGATATCTTTAAGAAATGGCTTTCTTCTTGCCACTCTTCCATAAAGGCCAGATTTGTGCAATATACGACTGATTGTTGTCCTATGGACAGAGTCTCCCACCTCAGCTGTAGATCTCTGCAGTTCATCCAGAGTGATCATGTGCCTCTTGGCTGCATCTCTGATCAGTCTTCTCCTTGTATGAGCTGAAAGTTTAGAGGGATGGCCAGGTCTTGGTAGATTTGCAGTGGTCTGATACTCCTTCCATTTCAATATTATCGCTTGCACAGTGCTCCTTGGGATGTTTAAAGCTTGGGAAATCTTTTTGTATCCAAATCCGGCTTTAAACTTCTTCACAACAGTATCTCGGACCTGCCTGGTGTGTTCCTTCTTCTTCATGATGCTCTCTGCGCTTTTAACGGACCTCTGAGACTATCACAGTGCAGGTGCATTTATACGGAGACTTGATTACACACAGGTGGATTGTATTTATCATCATTAGTCATTTAGGTCAACATTGGATCATTCAGAGATCCTCACTGAACTTCTGGAGAGAGTTTGCTGCACTGAAAGTAAAGGGGCTGAATAATTTTGCACGCCCAATTTTTCAGTTTTTGATTTGTTAAAAAAGTTTTAAATATCCAATAAATGTCGTTCCACTTCATGATTGTGTCCCACTTGTTGTTGATTCTTCACAAAAAAATACAGTTTTATATCTTTATGTTTGAAGCCTGAAATGTGGCAAAAGGTCGCAAAGTTCAATGGGGCCGAATACTTTCGCAAGGCACTGTATGGGCAAAGAAAACCCTGGGAAAAACAGAGTTTCAACAACAGAATACATTCCATGCATATCTACTGTAGCCTGGTATATTTACCTCACATACAGTACAGAATTGACATAGGATCAACATAGGTACACAATACCAGTGAAAACAAGGATATTTTATTGACCAAATTAGATCAAGCTAATAGAGCAGTGGTGTGTACAGGGCTGGGTGGGCCTTCAGTGCGTTGCGAGAGACACTCTGTGTCAGACACTGGCCGTTAGCAGAGCCAGCTGGGCTCGACGCCCACTCGCCTGTTATGTAAGCGCCAACATTCCATGACTATGCGTTCTGCACAAAGAAGGCATACTGATCATGCTAAGTCCGTCCAAGGCAGGGGAGAGACCAAGCTCCTACTCACCTGAAGGGGATGATGCTGTGCTAACAATGAATACTGACTGCTCAGATAACAGGGAGATCTGGGTGGATTTCCTCCTGTCCTATTGGTATATACACACAAGCCAGAGACCAGATTCCCCTTGTAGACAAACTAATGTTTCTTCCCCCCCAAAGGAAACCTTTAAAACCCATTATTTGATTTACTTGTCTTGTTAACTGACCATTCAGAATCTCAATATCTATAGGCTTGTGTTCCCTACAGCTAATTTACCACGAATACACACACACACACACACACACAGGGCCGAGGATTGAGATGGTACAAGAAGGGCCTGGCACAGCCCAGCCTCTATGAAGGCTGGGGGTGCCTGGCTGGGCACTGAAGGACCTCAGTGGGAAAGCATCTGCCCAAATGAGAACACTGTGTTCCCGACTCCACAACTGCTTCCCAGGCTGCTGGAACAAAAGACTTGAAGCCAGTCCGAGTAAATTGAGCAAAGACGGCCTTCTCCACCTTTTTACTGATAAAGCGTTAGGGTTGCTTTGTTTTTCAAATATGGCATGCAAAAGATTGATCACTGAGAAAATCATAGATGAGATTGCTAAGCAATGCATGATTTGACTCAAAGCATGCATTGCTTGGCATCCTTTGACATTATTATGCAGACTTTATTTAGTGTTATCGACCACTATGCATAGTTAACAAAATGGATTATCATACTTACAAACCTGAGACAAATATCAGTCCATTTCTAGTATAAAGGCTTAAAATGCCTAATGCGCCTTTATGAGGCGGCAGGGTAGCCTAGTGGTTAGAGCGTTGGACTAGTAACCGGAAGGTTGCAAGTTCAAACCCCCGAGCTGACAAGGTACGAATCTGTCGTTCTGCCCCTGAACAGGCAGTTAACTTGCTGTTCCTAGGCCGTCATTGAAAATAATAATTTGTTCTTAACTGATGTGCCTGGTTAAATAAAGGTAAATACATTTTAAAATATGAGCATAGTTCAAGGACAGGCACTTTTTTATTGCTAAAGCCATTATGGATAACTTGTCAAATATACTTCCTGAAATACTATCCACTTTGGTGAGGGAGGGAAACTCCCTGTAATTTCCTTGGCTTTATGTTCTTCCAATGTCCTCCTCACCATTTAAGAGATGTTCCCATTGCCAGGAATGTTAGTAATGACTTGATAGAGCATGCTGGTTCTCATAAGACTTGTGCAGTACAAGGCAGAGTATTGTAAGGCTACGCCCCATGGGCTGTTGTGTGAGCATATCCAGCCAGGTTATTTTACTAAATAGCAATGCCTAGAAACACTAACAGTAGACAGCCAGACAGCCAGTATACATTACAATACACAGGAACCCTACAAATGACTTCCAATTAGAATGACCTGTTTACTTGCTGGTTGACCAATGGACTCCAAAGACCTGATGTATTTTTTTTGTTGCTATTACTCCCTGTGTACTTGGATATTTCTTCAAGCATGCAAGTATGTTTCAATCAAACATATTCAGTATGCAGGTGTTTACTCTTGGGGCAGCACTGTTGACATAGTGAGGCGGGAATATACCTGAGCAAGCAGTTGATTAAACCAGAAACAGGCCATGCCAATCAGTTAAAGATAGACACCACCGCTTTGCAACTGAGTAAGGGCTCAACTCAATGAATTGACCTTCAGCAACAATTCAGGTCAGGTCATCCATTTGATTTGGCCATACATTCGTCCACTCTACCTCGTGAAGATTGTTATCTGAGAGCCCTGTCTGTGTGGCTGTGTGGTTAAATGTCTAGCCCGTGCCAGATGAAAGTGTTGCAGCAGTTGAGCATCCGTTGTCAGCGACTACTAGCAGGGAACAGGAGGTATGGCTGGGGCAGCTGGCTGAGATGGGCCAGCCAACGGGACCGCTCCCTGCCAAGTGTCAGTGATCACGCCGTCGCACGCTGACCCACGGCATGGGCAACAGATTCACAATTTATAGAGCCTCAGAAGGGTCTTGCAACACAGACACTCTCATGTGTCCGTCAGTGTCGCTCCGCTAGCCAATTCCCCCTTGGTCACATTGCACTGCATCCATTCCCCTTGAGAGAGAGAGAGAGAGAGAGAGAGGGAGAGAGGGAGAGAGGGAGAGAGAGAGAGAGGGAGAGAGGGAGAGAGGGAGAGAGGGAGAGAGGGAGAGGGAGAGAGAGAGAGAGAGAGAGAGAGAGAGAGAGAGAGAGAGAGAGAGAGCTGGCAAAGCACTCATCTCCATAACCTCGACACCAGTGTCAAGAGTTGAGTATCAAGGACATACAGCCAATTGTCTTGCCGTTACATAGAGATGGCTTTGTTACTTAAAATACTGAACACCTGGTTAGATTTGGACAGTTACTGCATTCAACTGTCGCTGTATTTGTCGGACACTCACAGGCCATATGTAGACAAGAAATATTGCAGTGTTTTCAAACGTGACTCTTGGGTCATAATCATGTCCCAATTACTGACAGACCATGGTGAAATGTATCACAACCACACCATGTGAAACTTACTCAAATCTGAGAGGCAATGAGTGTGATCGTACCCCTTTGCTGTATAGAGTTTCTGAAGACATTTAGTTGGTCCTAACGGTCAGTGCTGAGCAATGTGACTATAGGGGCCTCACGCCATTTAGGAAAGGGATTCAGATATTATGCTATTAAAAAACATTTTCATTTCTTGAAAGTACATTTTCAATTAATTCATTTAATTTCAGTTCTGATCCTGAAATGACTAAGAAATTAACCCCATTTTGTTTGGATCACTGTATTAATCCAGTCACGCTCCACAGACAAAGGTCAACAATAATCTCCACTTGAGTATTCAGTCCATTGACTATATCAACAAATGGTGCTAAAATATGTCTCCCGCACACAGACAACTTATCCTCTCTGATAGCCAACAGTCGTGGGGACGTAATGTGAAGAAACCCAATTCCCATTCATATCAACAGCCTGACCGGCTGTCCCACTATTTGTGGTTGACCCAGTTCACTTGAGTGGGCTGAAGGATTGACCAACTTTGCTACAGCGATTTTTTTTTTGTCCAGATTTTTCCCGGCATACATTGAGAGCATCTACAGAGAAGACTCAGGAACCCAGCTTCATATAAATGTGCTCTCGAAGTCATAGCTTAATACTTGAGCCTTTCATGCCCCAACGTGCTTTGTGTTGGGTCAGAGTAGCCCTTTTAGCAGTGCTCTCTCACCCCTCCTGTCCCTCTCAGTCTCTGCAATCTTTTAATCACTGCTGTGCCTTTGAGGGGGAAAAAAAGCATTGTTACCCTATTGGCTGCTGTTGGTGGAGCTGTTGTTGGTGGAGCTGTTGCTAAGGGAAGGGGTTGAGAGGGTAATGGAGGTGGGAGATTGCCGTTTGAGGAAGCCATATGGATAATTTGTGTTTGATACACATCAAGCATAGACAGATATATTGAGGTCTAAAATTATTGGCAACTTTTATAAATATGAGCAAAAAAATATTTAAAAAATACAAATACTGAGCTATATTGTACTCCAAAAAAACTAAAATACAAATACTGAGCTACATTGTGCACAAAAAAATACAAAATACAAATACTGAGCTATATTGTACACTCAAAAATATACTCAGAGATGAAGTGCTAAAAATTCTCTAAAAGATAGGGGTCGAAAGTATTGGCACCCCTGTTTTCAATACTCCAGCACCCTGAGCCTTGAAATAATTTACATTTTGAGCATACAATATAGCTCAGGGTGTGTATTATGTATTTTTTGCTCATCTTTATCAAGAAATTCTGACCTATATATGTTGTGTTGTTTTACAAACGATAACGACTCCATTGGGTTAGCATCTGCATTGCTTGCTCTTTGGGGTTTTAGGCAGAGTTTTTTGTAGAAGTACTTTGTGACATCTGATGTAAGCTGTATACATACATTTGATTAGTAATTCAATGACCCATATTAAGAAAAATTTAATGAAAGTAATGGTCTTGTTTCAGCGCTTTGAGAAGTGTTCGGAATGATTAATCAGAGCAATATTCTTTTGGTCAAAAACCAGATTATTTATGCCATGAATCTTTAGCTGTATGCTCCTTTTTATTAATCCCATCTCTCGTCAGAGTCAAACAAGATTGTGTGATATGCAAGTTGAACAATTGCCAGCTGATTGTTGAGGAAACTGGTTAAACAGCCATTGATATTTTGACTGAGGAACAAAGGAAAACAGTCATGAACTCTTAGGTTACATCAGTCCTGTGTTTATGACTCAATGGCATACGAAAGCACTGTAAATCAGTTATAAACCTACATTTCCTTAACCAGGCCCACTGCAGCCATCACTTGCATGAGAAGTCACACCTTAGGGAATTGAGCCATGAGCTCAACGCAGGAAATAGTTAAGGGTCAAATGACCACAGATAACCCCAGCTAGAAGGTTCCCTTCCAGCTAAATATTACTAACAGATATACAATAACTGCAATGTTCACCCAAGGTCATTCCAGGGCAAGTGGCAGGGCTCATGGTGCACCATAAGCCTCATACTATGCAAGTTAGTGCCCAGACTTGCAGTAAACTTTCAGGGAAGCCTGTATTGCAACAAAGACAACAGCAATTGTACAGAACAGAAATCAGTGCTCATGTTATAGCATGTCAAAGTCACCTAGTCTTAACAGGAATCTGCCATAAACATCAGCAAGTAACATTTGGAATGCAGACCAAGCAAGAGCCTATGCTATATAGACTGGCAACTAAACCAGGGACGAAACTACTAGAATGAAAATGGCATAGCCATTGGCCCTTCACAAGTCTAGTCAATACCACTCCTTGACAATACCTGCACACAAATTTGAGCTGAATACAAGACAGGAGTTTAAGTCTTTATTTAGTTGTACTGCATTTGTGCACAATATAAAAATTGAAATAACCAAGGACAACACAGAAAGGAATAGTGTTACAATACCATCACTCCAAAAAGGGTAGGTTGACATTTTTATACCAATCAGACAATGTGGACAAGATGGGCATCGGAGCAGGACTTGAGTTATAGAAATTCAAGGCACAGCATGTTTCATCAGGAGTGCTACAGAGACATGAACAAATAATTACTTTTTTTAAATAAAAGGCCCTTAAAAACAAGCCCATATGCTAAAGTGTGCTTTACATTTTAAGGAGGGACAGAACAACCAGCATTCTAAATACTCCTGCAGTCAAATCTTTTTAGAGACATTTACAAAAGACATGGCATACAGACACCCAGTTCCTTTGACATACACGTGAATCCACATTGAATGTTTGGACTTGAAATGAAGACTGATGTTATCTACCTACCAGAGCCATGATTCAACAAGACTCCAAATACGATACCAACAACTCTGTAAACAGCCAATAAGCATGAAATGTCAACTCTGATAAACTTACAATGCACAGTTCAACAAATCAGACATGGCCTTAAACATTCAGGAACATGTGCAGGTGTCAATCAGATTGGTTTAAATGTAGGATTAGTGGAGTTTTGGGAAGCAAGGGACGAGGGGGTGGCGTGTCACTACTCAAGTCAGGATTGAAAGACAAGTAGCTCAGGGCCCGGTATCCCAAAATAATCTTTAGGCTAAGTTCATCATTAAAACCATAGGATCCTATGGTTCTAACAATTAACTAAGCCTTAAGATGCTCCTGGGAAACCAGGCCCTGGTCAGTACACCGGTCCCTGGTCAGTTGCACTAAGTCTCTGATAACACCACTGTGTGTGAGTCAAGCAGTCCAAGGTCAGTTAAAAGTGACCCTATCTCATAAAGTTACCACCTCCGATCTCCCTCTTGTAGCGGTTGGTGAGGTGGTCTGCTTGCACTGTGAGTTTTGACAGGACACCAAACAGTCCCCTGAGGTGGTAGTGGAACTGGCCTTCCAGATCAGAGCCCTCTTCACCAGGGAGCTCCCCAATTATCAGCTGCTGCTCCTCTTGCTTGACAGCCATTTCCAGGAAGCTGGCCCCACCACTCATCTCCCTCTTCAGCAGGCCCCACTCCATGTCATTCTTGATGGACTTGAGGAGGAGGTAGTGCTCGTACATGTCCTTCTGCTTGTTAGGGTAGGGAGGCTCGTCCACCACCACAACCTGCTGGCTCTCCTGCACCTCCAGGGGCACATCCCGCAACAGGCTGGGTACCATGATGGTCTCATCCATGTTGTTGGTTGCAGCGATGAAGCGGTGCATCACATTGAGGAGGGAGTTCTTGTTGCTGGCCGGGTCACTGCTAATTTGCATCATTGTGGAGGTTTTGGCAAGACTTGGGTTTGCAGGAAACAGGTGGAGTAAGGTAAAGTTTGATGTTAAGGCTGACTGATGATCGAAATGTCACTGTGGAAATAGAAACATTGAAGCCATGAGACAAAATAATATTGCATCTCAGCGCTATAAAGAACAGCCATTGGTCAACAGAATACAGCCACACTAACAGAAAGGCCTACTAAATAAATAGGCCATCACGTCAGCCTACTAAGAACGCAGCAAAAGGCATGTACCACTATTGTCTGCTTATGACATTTTCATCTGGTAAAGTAAGCGTGGCTACACAACAGTAAATGGAGACATGAACAGAATGAAGATCCACTTCATAAACACAGGGCTTAAAGGCTTAATCTGACTGCTGCGTACCAGAGTAGGCTATGGTTTAGGCTATGGTTTGGGATGCCAATGACAGAACAGAATGTCCACACTAAAACGAAGGTAGCCTAATGCTATCAGAAAAAAAAAACATTTTCCCGCAATGTTGCGAACAAACAAGGCGTTATACATTTAACCGGTAGCGCTTCCTGTACAATCTTGTATAGTATCTACTTAACCTTGCCATATTTACAGAAAACTGAGAGCGCCCAAATAAACGATAAGTCTCGAACAAAACAAATACTGACCTGTACAAACTCTTTCTTGATAATATTCCTTGCTCCACCCGCTCGTACAAAAACAAGTATGTATATACTTCCTCGGCTTTTGTAGCCAGACGTGGACCTTTATAGTGGGCACGCCGGCTAGAAAAAAACGACCTCTCCCACTTCACGGTTTCAATGGCGCAATAGGATAGTATTGAGGAAATGGGGCGTCAACTTTAGGTTACTGACAGTGATAAAAAGCAATCAGAGAGCACATTATTTTGTGAGCTTGTCCGCAGCAAAGACCCGCAGTAATGCTACGGTGTTTTTAAGCTTGATACATTGTTTCAAAAATCATAATGAGAGAATCGGTGTTTGTATATGGCAACTATTTTAGTTCTAATCACGAATGGTAATTTCAATGCACTCGTTTTCTAAAATATATTTTATTATTATTAGCCTATTACCCTATTATGTAATAGTCCACAATATAGTAGGCCTTGTGTGCCTATTTATTACGAGTCCTATCCTACTTTTTCTCTCATAGCCTAGGCCTACTAAATAAGATACAAGCACACAATGAAACGGCTGACATGATTAACAAGAATGCTTGAAACTATGATAGTTGAAAGTGTTCAGTGTATACAGACCAGAACAGTCTTGCTTCATAAATAATTAATGACATGCTGTCATATGAAAATACAGAAGTGGACTGACTTGAAAAGTTACCTTGGCCACAAATTGTGTGAGACAATTGGATCCATAGGATAATTGGGGTCTATTTTCTAAAGGCTCTGTGTGAGTCACAGCCTTTTAGAAATCACTAAGGGTTTACAATACTGTCATCTGGTGTTCATTTAAACACATGCCACATCCATGCTGAAATGGAGTGGTAAATTCAAGCATAGATACATAGTATGGTAGAAATAACTCAAAATCAGATTTTGCTTTGCATTTTACTAGCTTTTCATTTATTTAAACATTCTATGTATACATTTCAGCTTTTGTTGTATAGCATACGATTAATAATAACTAAACATGCTCGTTTATGAACAGTGATTGCATTGCTGTGATTGCTGGGATACTGTGGTTATAGGTATTCATAGCTGTATTTACTACGTTACAGCCTTATTCTAAAATGTATCAAATAAAATAATAATATTCATCAATCTACACACAAAACCCCATAATGACAAAGCAAAACATTTTTTTTTTTACATTTCTGCAAATGTATTACAAAAAAAAACTGAAATATTATTTACATAAGTATTCAGACCCTTTGCTATCAGACTCAAAATTGAGCTCAGGTGCATCCTGTGTCCATTGATCATCCTTGATTGGAGTCCACCTGTGGTAAATTCAATTGATTGGACGTGATTTGGAAAGGCCCACACCTGTCTATATAAGGTCCCACAGTTGACAGTGCATGTTAGAGCACAAACCAAGCCATGAGGTCGAATGAATTGTCTGTAGAGCTCCGAGGCAGGATTGTGTCGAGGTACAGATCTGGGGAAGGGTACTATAACATTTCTGCAGGACTGAAGAGCCCAAGAACACAGTGGCCTCCATCATTCTTACATGGAAGAAGTTTGGAACCACCAAGACTGAGCAATCGGGGGAAAAGGGCATTAGTCAGGGAGGTGGCCAAGAACCCGATGGTCACTCTGACAGAGGTCAAGAGTTCCTCTGTGGAGATGAGAGAACCTCCCAGAAGGACAACCATCTCCTCAGCACTCCACCAATCAGACCTTTATGGTAGAGGGGCCAGAAGGAAGCCACTACATGACAGCCCGTTAGGAGTTTGCAGAAAGGCACCTAAAGGACTCTCAGACCATGAGAAACAAGATTCTCTGGTCTGATGAAGCCAAGATTGAACACTGTGGCCTGAATGCCAAGCGTCATGTCTGGAGGAAACCTGGCACCATCCCTACGTTGAAGCATGGTGGTGGCAGCATCATGTTGTGTGGTTGTTTTTCAGCAGCAGGGACTGGGAGACTAGTCAGGATCGAAGGAAAGACGAACGGAGCAAAGTACAGAGAGATCCTTGATGAAAATCTGTTCCAGAGCACTCAGGACCTCAGACTGGGGCGAAGCTTCACCTTCCAGCAGGACAACGACCCTAAGCACACACCCAAGACAGAGCAGGAGTGGCTTCGGGACAAGTCTCTGAATGTCCTTGAGTGGCCCAGATCTAACATTTCCGGAGAGACCTGAAAATAGGTGTACAGCGACGCTCCCCATCCAACCTGACAGAGCTTGAGAGGATCAGCAGAGAAGAATGGGAGACACTCCCGAAATACAGGTGTGCCAAGCTTGTAGAGTCATACCCAAGACTCAAGGCTGTAATCGCTGCCAAACGTGCCTCAACAAAGTACTGCGTAAAGGGTCTAAATACTTTTGTAAATGTGATATTTAAATTAAAAAATGTATCTACATTTGCAAATATTTAAAAAAAAAAACAGTTTTTGCCTTTTCATTATGCGGTATTGCGTGTAGATTGATGAAGAAAAAAATACAATTCAAACCATTTTAGAATAAGTCTGTGACGTAACAAAATATGGAAAAGGTCAAGGGGGCTGAATACTTTCCGAATGCACTGTACATTACAATGCATACACAAAAACACGTTCAAGTTGCAATCACAAGTAAAAATCACGGCATTAATGAAACTGAAAGACTTTTGTTGATTCATTTGCATAGGTAGGGTATGGGTCACTTTTAATATCTCTGTCTTGGCCTGTGAAATAGAGAGAAGGTGGGTTCTTCGGGTGGATCTGCCTGACACTTGTCCTCGACAGACCAGTCTCTGAAGGGGTACTTGAACAGGAAGACAGTAAAGTCCAGACACAGTTTCTCTCTTCGCTTCAAATCTAATCAAATCAAATTGTATTTGTCACAGACACATGGTTAGGAGATGTTAATGCGAGTGTAGCGAAATGCTTGTGCTTCTAGTTCTGACAATGCAGTAATAACCAACGAGGAATCTAACCTAACAATTTCACAACAAATACCTTATACACACACAAGTGTAAAGGAATGAAGAATATGTACATAAAAATATTTGAATGAGGGATGGTACAGAACGGCATAGGCAAGATGCAGTAGATGGTATAGAGTACAGTATATACATATGAGATCAGTAATGTAGGGTATGTAAACATTATATGAAGTGGCATTGTTTAAAGTGGCTAGTGATACATGTTTCATATGGAGTAAGGGCATCCTTGTATCCAGGAAATGGCGTGCAGAGGCTGCTTCTGCAAGCACGCTTCTGTATGCGCTCAAGTTGGTCAGAGAGGCCTTGAGTCGAGGAGCTGTGCCAAGCTGGTGCGACATACTCTAGGCAGGGTCAAACATAGCATGTGTAGATGGCTACCAGGTCCATTTGTGATACGTTAAATCTTATAAATCATTGATTCGATTTGGTCTTTCCTATGCAGATTATTTTATCAGGGTTTTGTCTGCAGAGAAAAGTCTTGGCTGGGCTTTTCCGTGCTGACTATGTCCAAACAGTAATTTTTCAGTGTAAACTTAAATTACTTAAACCAGATATAATGTACGTAGAAAAGATAATGGACCATATTTTTTTAATAAGATCATTTTTGAGAACTAACAGTTCTTAACAGGGAGATTCTAAAATTAAAATAATTAAGCATTCAGGAGTATTTTTATTATGGCATGGGCCCCCCATTGATTTTGTTATAATGTTTGACTCACTCAGATAGCATAAGCTATGACAAAATGTATAGAATGTTACAGGATCTTGCATTTTAAAGGATTTAGGGCAATGTCACTTCTATGGACCTATTCTTATAGACCAGTTAAGGTTGCTTTTGGTGTGGAGATATTATCCACTGTACAATTATGGATTCAATTGAAATCATTAAAATATATTTCCAGCGATTGTCATTGTCTCTGGCAGCACTGTCAATAACTGCAAGGAAGATCAATAAACCTAACAGTGCTCCCTGGGCCACACCCCCTGTGAGTTCTTGCCAGTCAGAGGCAATCTTGATAGCCCACACTAGTGGTGTGCTGGTCAGCTATTTGTTCACCCGCACCCGCCCCCGCCCCCAATTGCTAATAACCCATCTGCAACTGCCTGACAATATGTGATAAAGTGAAAATCTGATGTCTGTGTCCCACCCTAACCCGCTAATATAGAAAATGTGCTGTAGGCTAGTCAGAGATGGACCATCAAATCAAGCCATGCGCTTTTTCTCCACATAACTGTATTGTGTATCTAACTCAGGCAAAAAAAAGTTATGCCCCCCGGCCATCTCTGACTAGCCTACAGCACATTTTCTATATTAGCGGGTTAGGGTGGGACACAGACATCAGATTTTCACTTTATCACATATTGTCAGGCAGTTGCAGAAGGGGATGGGACAATTTTACAATATTGTCATTCAAATGGACCAGGGAAGAAATGGTGTCTGTTATGCTGCATGTATTAATATTTATTTATGAGATATACTTGTAATTCTGAGACAGACATGTAAAGTTAGCATATGTTTGTTAATATTTATTTCATTCATTTCATTTAAATGGGAATACTGGGATTGGTACATACACATATCTCAATGCATTTCTTTAAAATCAAGATTGCTAAAAAAAAATCCCCCAGTGTGAAGATCCCCACAATCAACAATCACTCCTCTACGGGAAATAAAAAATTTTGGCAATCCCAAAACAATTACAAACAAATGGCCCGGGACTTACTACATTGGGAGCTCCTTTAACAGCCGGTTTCTGGTACCTAAACATGTTCTCCCAAGGTGGCGTGCCTCTAGAAGAATTTCAAAGGGAGAGATACAAAATCCTTGTTAAACTCATCAGAATACTTGGTAGTGGACATTCCATCAGGCCTGGAAGAGAAAATAAACTTTTAGTTAGTTTTCACGATGCGAAATCTTAATCAATCTTTACAATCTTAATCAAACATTTTAATTCTGCCTTTTTCTGAATTACTTTGTGTATGCTGTCTTCCTTGGGAGGAAGACATCTTGGGAGGCCTTAATTATGTACCTCACTTCCCTTTTTTAATCGAGCTTGCTGCAACTGGCACTGCAGGAGGCCTCGATAACACCTACTAAAGTTGAAACCATCCCAGAGTTCTTTCCACTAGTCTCATCTTATTGTCAAGGCCTGTTGCATTTGACGTATGGCTTGCGGTCTATACTTCCTGTCCCTGAGAGAATCAATAGTCAAAATATGAAATCTGTTATTTACACGTTCTGGGGTGCCAGTTTATCAGCTCTTTTGGTTCGGAGTCCTCATTCTACAAAAAAACAGCTACTTGATTCAGTCTTTGACAGTGGTTGCATGTAATGGAAGTAGATTATATTTAGTATGAAATTATCATTTTATTTAATAATAATTAGATCATCATGTCAGCCAGGTTGACGATCTTATGTATTTACTGCTATTCTTAGCTGTGCGGTCTATTTTCTCTTACAGCCTGTTTGAGTTAAGCAAGTAGGCGAGTAGGCTACCACTCACTTTCACTGGTGGAGGCTTATCTACGAGTCCCCAGGAAGCGTATCTTTAACCTAGATGTGCTGGAGGGGGAACGGAATGGAAATGACCTTCGATTCTCATGTGATTTGTATGTTAGGAGAATGAGAGAAATGTATAGTGCTTTGCAAATTTTCCCCAAATATCAGGTCCAGAAGCAGCCCATCTGTCTGTTTAGCTGTTTATCTTTAAAAAAACACACTAGTTTCAGATGACCACTCAACTGCATTATCTGAGTGCTTGCTAGAAGCTGCTAATAACACATTCATACTCTGAACCATACTGTCAACACCCCCTATAAACTCAACTTCAACTGATAGACAAGATTCATGGTACTCATGGTCTATGTTAAAACCTCTACCTCGGGTTTAAACCCTTTTTCGTTGGATATCATTTTTGAATATTTCCTTCAGGATAAACAAATATACCTTCTGTTACTTTTAAGCACTCAGCATTAGCCGTCATCTCCATTTCAATTTAGGCCTATTCTAAAAACCTTCCATGATCGTGGAGGTCAACCCAGGTCATCAAACTCTCTGGAGGAATCACTTTAACATTAGGGCGACTGTCTATCACTATAGACAGCGTCAGCGACACATATCTTTCGCGAGACCCAGTGCTGCTCTTAAACCATATGAGTCACACAATCACTCAATTAATCATACTGTCACATGTACAATTACACATAGCTGGCTCATGCATACCCTTTCGCTATCCTCCTTATACAGTTGAAGTCTGAAGTTTACATACACTTAGGTTGGAGTCATTAAAACTCATTTTTCAACCACTCCACACATTTCTTGTTAACAATCTATAGTTTTGGCAAGTCGGTTAGGACATCTACTTTGTGCATGACACAATACATTTTTCCAAAAATTGTTTACAAACAGATTATTTCACTTACAATTCACTGTATCACAATTCCAGTGGTTCAGAAGTTTATTAAGTTGACTATGACTTTAAACAGCTTGGTAAATTCCAGAAAATTATGTCATGGCTTTAGAAGCTTCTGAAAAGCTAACTGACATAATTTGAGTCAATTGGAGGTGTACCTGTGGATGTATTTCAAGGCCTACCTTCAAACTCAGTGCCTCTTTGCTTGACATCATGGGAAAATCAAAAGAAATCGGCCAAGAACTAAAAAAATAAATAATTGTAGACTTCCTTAAGTCTGATTCATCCTTGGGAGCAATTTCCAAGCGCCTGAAGGTACCACGTTCATCTGTACAAACAATCGTACACAAGTAATAACAGCATGGGACCGCGCAGCCGTCATACCGCTCAGGAAGGAGAAGTGCTCTGTCTTCTAGAGATGAACATACTTTGGTGCGAAAAGTGTAAATCAATCCCAGAACAACAGCAAAGGACTTTGTGAAGATGCTGGAGGAAACAGTTACAAAAGTATCTATATCCATAGTAAAATGAGTCCTATATCGACATAATCTGAAAGGCAGCTCAGCAAGGAAGAAGCCACTTTTACAAAACCCCCCCAAAAAAGCCAGACTGTGATTTGCAACTGCACATGGGGACAAAGATCGCACTTTTTGGAGAAATGTCCTCTGGACTGATGAAACAATAATAGAACTGTTTGGCCATAATGACCATCGTTATGTTTGGAGGAAAAAGGGGGAGGCTTGCAAGCCGAAGAACACCATCCCAACAGTGAAGGACAGGGTGGCAGCATCATGTCGTGGGGGTGCTATGCTGCAGGAGGGACTGATGCACTTCACAAAATAGATGGCATCATGAGGTAGGAAAATTATGTGGATATATTGAAGCAACATCTCAAGACATCAGTCAGGAAGTTAAAGCTTGGTCGCAAATGGGTCTTCCAAATGGACAATGACCCCAAGCATACTTCCAAAGTTTTAAGAAATTGGCTTAAGGACAACAAAGTCAAGGTATTGGAGTGGCCATCACAAAGCCCTGAACTTAATCCCAGAGAAAATTTGTGGGCAGAACTGAAAAAGCGTGTGCGAGCAAGGAGGCCTACACACCTGACTCAGTTACACCAGCTCTGTCAGGAGGAATGGGCCAAAATTCACCCAACTTATTGTGGGAAGCTTGTGGAAGGCTACCCAAAAACATTTGAACCAAGGTAAACAATTTAAAGGCAATGCTACCAAATACGAATTGAGTGTATGTAAACTTCTGACCCACTGGGAATGTGATGAAAGAAATAAAAGCTGAAATAAATCATTCTCTCTACTATTATTCTGTCATTTCACATTCTTAAAATAAAGTGGTGATCCTAACTGACTTAAGACAGGGAATTTTTACTAGGATTAAATATCAGGAATTGTGAAAAACTGAGTTTAAATGTATTTGGCTATGGTGTATGTAAACTTCCAACTTCAACTGTATGAAATAAACAAAAAGTGTGTCTATCATATAGAGTTCCATCAAAACGTACAAAAATTGACCGAATAATCTGTCAGAAAGGGCTTCACCAGAGTCTGTCACCCCCACTCTGCTCAAAAAATGAACAGAGAATTTTACCATGTAGAACTTCACCGAAGGTCCTTTGCTCCTGCTCAGTTCATAAATTGAAAATAACTGTGAAATTGGAGTTTCACATAATGTCATTCACACCTGCTAATGTTTTAACTTAATCCTTCATGTCAACAACCGTGATGGCGCTTCCTCCCGTAAAGGCTTCAATTGAATCCTTCACCTCAACAACCGTGATTGTATTGCAATGCACAACCCAAAAATACAGAGTTCGCTCTTATAAATGTTTTTTTCACATTTACACACCAGACACTATCAATCAAATTACATTTTAACCTATGTTATTCACTTAATTTGTAGAAGAGTCACACACATAGAGAGACAAGCGACAGAGCTTTTAGAGGTGGAGCTTTACATGAAATGAATCTTTACAAAATAATATGAGACGGCTCACAACTTGTCGTCCATCCTGGTGATGTATCTACCCTGCAAAATACACAGGCAAAAACAAATTTGAAATTGGAGAAGAAAGAAAGATGATAACAGGGACAACCAGCATGGAAGTCATGAGCCAATGATCTAATTTGTTCTATTCTCACGTGTTGCACAGCCCGACCTGCTGCTACAACAACCATTTGTCCATGGTTTTGATCCATGGTGCAAGTAAGAGACAGGGGTTGGTAAAAAATAATAAAATACAATGACAAAATACCATAAAGATCTATGTGTCAAAATAAACTATAAAATAATTGTATTTTGAAATGTATTTCATTAAAATACATACATTTTGTATTTTAAAATGCAGAAATACATTTGCAAGTAGATGGCTCGAACAGCAACAACATTCTCAGTAACGGTTACAGAGATGTTTTACTTCCTGACTGTGATATGTTGTTGTTTATCTACCTTAGTTGAATGCACTGACTGTAAGTCAGTCTAGATAAGAGTGTCTCCTAAATGACCAAAATGTAAATGCAATGTGAAAATAAGCACACCAAAATTACCTGCAAAGCACACTGGGTATAACTATTGTCCTTGTTTCGGGGTCGGGGAGCAGAGTAATACTCAGCATGCTTTGCAATAGTTCATTTATCAGACTGTCTTATCACACCATGGTGCCATCAGACTTCTGCTACCAATGCAGGGTGAAAGGGAGCCACAAAATTGTGAACCAATATAAAAAAAATGGTATAGAAAAGTATTTTGAAAATGTAAATTACAGCTCTCAAATGTATCTTGTTACAAAATACATAGGAGTGTAGTTCAGTCCTGTAACATTTGTGTCCAACTCACACTCCCAAACACTTAGATCCCCAGAACGCAGCCCACTTTCCAGTTCACGCTCCAGATCCCAATCACCGGAATTCTAATCACCTGTTCACACACCTGCAAGTCATCATCCCACACTATTTAGTTCAGTTCCTTGCATCCCATCAGGTATTGTTTGTTTTGAGACACTTCTTTTGGAACGCTGGTTGTTCCTGTCCTGCTCTCCCCCCAGGTATGATAGTTTTTGCCATTTTTTGGACCTACCGTGTATGACCTTCTGCCTACCCCTGGACCCAGCTATCTGCCTCCTCCTATGGCCCCTTTCAATTAAACACCTTCTGCGCTTGAAACCAGCTCTCTGTCTCCTATCGTGTTCAGTGCAGAATACCTCACCAAAAACGACAGATGGATTCAGCTGAGCTGCAGCTACGTCTAGCCCGACGAGAGGAAAGGATCGATGAACTCTGCGACCTCCTTCGCCAGTCCATTCCTGCTTCACCGATACCGATCGTTCATCCTCCCCTATATCCATGCCTAGTAAATACGACGGCTCCCCAGGGAAATGTCAAGGATTTCTCATGCAGTGTAACCTGTACACAGACCAACACCTCGCTGACTTCACCTCTGACAAAGACAGGGTGGACTTCGCCATCTGCCTACTCACAGGCATAGCACTGGATTGGGTCACAGCTCTGTGGACCTCTCAAAGTTCTGATCTGTATTCTGAATCACGTTTCCACGCCCTCTTCAAGGAGGTGTTCGATCATTCAGTTTCAGGTCGTCACACCGGGGACCTGTTATGTGAGCTGCGACAGGGATATCGGTCCACCACTGAGTATGCCCTTGAGTTCCGCACCAAGGCTGCCCGGCTGTGGATGGAGTGAACCAGCTCTCCTTACAGTCTCCTGAAGGGGTAGAGGACCTTGGCTGCAGAGGAGATTTTAACGGACCTCAACCAATACATCCGGATATCCACATCCATTGGTGGACCGCAGACCTATACAGTCAGACGCCCATTGCCTGCAAGTCTTCCACGCCCTTCTCTCGTCCACCATGGTCCAATAGCCCCGAACTCATGCAACTCAGCCGCGCCCCTCTCATGCCTGCAGAGAGACAAGAGGTTACATGAAAACCTGTGCCTCTATTGTGGAGAGTAACTACCAACTCACTAGCTGTTTGGTTTGGTATCCCAGCTCTTCTTTCTAGTAATGGGGTCAGGAAATAGGGGGGTAGGGAATGTCATTGACGAACAACTGGTACAACAGTTAAGAGTCAAACTAATCCCTGTTAATCCTCCCTTTAGGATTAATGCGCTGGACAGACAACCTCTCGGGTGTGACTTGCATGACCAAACGTATCACCCTTCAGATTGGCCTCGTTCCCTCCATTCAGTGAATGGTGTTGCCTCCACCTAAAGAACCCCTCATCCTCGGTCACCCCTGGCTAAGCCTTCACGACCCTGCCATCTCCTGGCGACAAGGGGAACTGCTGTCATGGTCTCCCACCTGTTTAGGAACTGCTTCAGTCGAGCCACCTCTATAGAAGGATCGGAGTCTGCCATTCCAACCCACATCCCACCTGTATATGCCCAGT